>NW_016107403.1:2425292-2465780 GCF_001604975.1 Cebus imitator
GGAGAGAATGAATCCAAGCTGAAAAACACTCTTCAGAATATTATCCAGGAGAACTTCCCCAACCTAGCAAGACAGGCCAACATTCAAGTCCAGGAAATACAGAGAACACCACAAAGCTATTCCTCAAGAAGAGTAAACCCAAGGCACATAATTGTCAGATTCACTCGGGTTGAAATGAAGGAAAAAAATGCTAAGGGCAGCTAGAGAGAAAGGTTCGGGTTACCCACAAAGGGAAGCCCATCAGACTCAACAGCAGATCTCTGAGCAGAAACCCTACAAGCCAGAAGGGAGTGGGGACCATAGTCAACATCCTTAAAGAAAAGAACTTTCAGCCTAGAATTTCATATCCAGCCAAGCTAAGCTTCATAAGCAAAGGAGAAATAAAATTCTTTATGAATAAGCAATTGCTTAGCGATTTCATCACCACCAAGCCTGCTTTACAACATCTCCTGAAAGAAGCACTAAACATAGAAAAGAACAACCAGTACCAGCCACTCCAAAAATGTACCAAATGGTAAAGAGCATCAACACAATGAAGAAACTGCATCAACTAATGGGCAAAACAACCAGCTAGCATCAAAATGGCAGGATCAAATTCACACATAACAATATTAACCTTAAATGTAAATGGACTAAATGCCCCAATCAAAAGACACAGATTGGCAAATTGGTTAAAAAGTCAAAACCCATCAATGTGCTGTATCCAGGAAACCCATATCACATGGAGGGATACACATAGGCTCAAAATAAAGGGATGGAGGAAGCTCTACCAAGCAAATGGAGAGAAAAAAAAAAAATAAGAGTTGCAATCCTAGTCTCTGATAAAATAAAGGGATGGAGGAAGCTCTACCAAGCAAATGGAGAGAAAAAAAAAGGAAGAGTTGCAATCCTAGTCTCTGATAAAATAGACTTTAAACAAACAAAGATCAAAATAGACAAAGAAGGGCGTTACATAATGATAAAAGGATCAGTACAACAAGAAGAGCTAACTGTCCTAAATATATACATACCCAATACAGGACCACCCAGATAAATAAAGCAAGTTCTTAATGACCTGCAAAGAGACTTACACTCCCACACAATAATAGTGGGAGACTTTAACACTCCACTGTCAATGAGACAGAAAATTAACAAGGATATCCAGGACTTCAACGCAGACCTGGACCAAGGAAACCTAATAGATATTTACAGAACTCTCTACCCCAAATCAGCAGAATATTCATTCTTCTCAGCACCACATCACACCTGCTCTAAAATTGACCACATAATTGGAAGTAAATCACTCCTCAGCAAATGCAAAAGAATGGAAATCATAACAAACAGTCTCTCAGACCATAGTGCAAACAAATGAGAACTCAGAATTAAGAAACTAACTCAGAACCACACAACTTCTTGGAAACTGAACAACTAGCTCTTGAATGTTGACTGGATAAACAATGAAATGAAGGCAGAAATAAAGATGTTCTTCGAAACCAATGAAAATGAAGACACAACGTACCAGAATCTCTGGGACACATTTAAAGCGGTGTCTAGAGGAAAATTTATAACAATAAATGCCCACATGAGAAGTGAGGAAAGATCTAAGATTAACACCCTATCGTCAAAATTGAAAGAGCAAGATTAAAAAAAAATGCAAAAGCTAGCAGAAAACAAGAAATAACTAAGATCAGAGCAGAACTGAAGGAGATAGAGACACAAAAAACCTTTCAAAAAAAAAAATCGGTAAATCCAGGAGCTGGTTCTTTGAAAAGATCAACAAAGTAGACAGAGTGCTAGCCAGATTAATAAAAAAGAAAAGAGAGAAGAATCAAATAGAAGAAAAAAAAAAAAAAAAAAAACCGATAAAGGGGATAGCACCACAGATTCCACCAAAATGCAAACCACCATCAGAGATTACTATAAACAACCCTGTGCACATAAACCAGTAAACCTGGAAGAAATGGATCCTGGACACTTGCACCCTCCTAAACCTAAACCAGGAGGAAGTAGAAACCCTGAATAGATCTATAACGAGGACTGAAGTTGAGGCAGCAATTAATAGCCTACCAACCAAAAAAAAAGCCCAGGACCAGATGGATTCACAGCCGAATTCTACCAGACTTATAAGGAGGAGCTGGTAGCACTCCTTCTGAAACCATTCCAAACAATCCATAAAGAAGGAATCCTTCCCAAATCATTTTATGAGACCAACATCATCCTGATACCAAAACCTGGCAGAGACTCAACAAGAAAATAAAACTTCAGTCCAATATCCATGATGAACATAGATGCAAACATCTTCAATAAAATACTGGCAAACCGATTGCAACAGCACATCAAAAAGCTTATCCATCACGGTCAAGTAGACTTCATTCTGGGAATGACATATGCAAATCTATAAAAGTAATTCACCACATAACCAGAACCAAAGACAAAAACCACATGATTATCTCAATAGATGCAGAGAAGGCCTTCAACAAAATTCAACAGCCCTTTTTGCTAAAAACTCTCAATAAAGTAGGTATTGACAGAATGTATCTCAAAATAATAAAAGCTATTTATGACAAACCCACAGCCAATATCATATTGAATGGGCAAAAAGTGGAAGCATTCCCTTTGAAATCTGGTACTACACAAGGATGTCCTCCCTCACCACTCCTATTCAACATAGTGCTGGAAGTTCTAGCCAGAGCAACCAGGCAAGAAAAAGAAATAAAGTGTATTCAGTTGTCTCTATTTGCAGATGACATGAATGTAATTTAGAAGACCCCATTGTCTCAGCCCCAAATCCCCTTAAACTGATAGGCAACTTCAGCAAAGTCTCAGAATACAAAATCAACATGCAAAAATCACAAGCATTCCTATACACCAATAACAGACTTAAAGAGAGCCAAATCAAGAACAAACTCCAATTCACAGTTGTTACAAACAGAATAAAATACCTAGGAATACAACTAACAAAGGATGTAAAGGACCTCTTCAAGGAGAACTAAAAATCACTGCTCAACGAAATAAGAGAGGATACAAACAGATTGAGAAACATTCTGTGCTCGTGGTTAGGAAGAATCAATGTTGTGAAAATGGCCATACTGCCCAAAGTAATTTATAGATTCAATGCTATCCTCATCAAGCTACCAATGACCTTCTTCACAGAACTGAAAAAAAACACCTTAGAACTAGCCAAGTCAGTTCTAAGCAAAAAGAACAAAGATGGAGGCATCACGATACCTGACTTCAAACTATACTACAAGGCTACAGTCATCAAAACAGCATGGTACTGGTACCAAAACAGAGATATAGACCAATGGAACAGTACAGAGGCCTCGGAGGCAACACCACACATCTACAACCGTCTGATCTTTGACAAACCTGACAAAAGCAAGCAATGGGGAAGGCATTCCCTGTTTAATAAATGGTGTTGGGAAAACTGGCTAGCCATGTGCAGAAAGCAGAAACTGGACCACTTCCTGATACCTTACACTAAAATTAACTCCAGATGGATTAAAGACTTCAACATAAGGCCTAACACCATAAAAACCCTAGAAGAAAACCTAGGCAAAACCATTCAGGACATAGGCATAGGCAAGGACTTCATGACTAAAACACCAAAAGCATTGGCAACAAAAGCCAAAATAGACAAGTGGGATCTAATTAAACTCCAGAGCTTCTGCACAGCAAAAGAAACAATCATTAGAGTGAACTAGCAACTAAGAGAATGGGAAAAAATTATTGCAATCTACCCATCTGACAAAGGGCTAATATCCAGAATCTACAAAGAATTAAAACAAATTTACAAGAGAAAAACAAACAAACCCATTCAAAAGTGGGCAAAAGATATGAACAGACACTTTTCAAAAGAAGACATATATGAGGCAAAGAAACATGAAAAAATGCTCATGATCACTGGTTATTAGAGAAATGCAAATCAAAACTACATTGAGATACCATCTCACGCCAGTTAGAATGATGATCATTAAATCTGGAGACAACAGATGCTGGAGAGGATGTGGAGAAATAGGAACATTTTTACACCGTTGGTGTAGTGTAAATTGGTTCAACCATTGTGGAACACAGTGTGGCGATTCCTCAAGGACCTAGAAATAGAAATTCCATTTGACCCAGCAATCCCATTACTGAGTATATATCCAAAGGATTATAAATTGTTCTATTATAAAGACATACGCACACGTATGTTTATTGCAGTACTATTTACAATGGCAAAGACCTGGAACCAACCCAAATGCCCATCGATGATAGATTGGACAACGCAAATGTGGCACATATACAGCATGGAATAATATGCAGTCATAAAAAACGATGAGTTCGTGTCCTTTGTAGGGACATGGATGAACCTGGAAACCATCATTCTCAACAAACTGACACAAGAATAGAAAATTAAACACCGCATGTTCTCAGTCACAGGCGAGTGTTGAACAATGAGAACACATGGACGCAGGGAGGGGAGCATCATACACTGAGGCCTGTGGAGGGGACTAAGGGAAGGACAGTTGGGGGTAGGGAGTTGGGGAGGGATAACATGGGGAGAAATGCCAGATATAGGTAATGGGGATGGAGGTAGCAAAGCACATTGCCAAGTAGGTACCTATGCAACAATACTGCATGTTCTTCACATGTACCCTAGAACCTAAAATGCAATAATGTGTATGTGTGTATATGTGTGTGTGTGTGTGTGTGTGTGTGTGTGTGTGTGTGTGTATGTGTATATATATATATATATATATATATATATATATAAATGTATGGACCCCTTTAAGAGTCTGCCAAAAACACACCTTGTGCTGTGCATGCACACAGACACATGTACACGCGCACACGTGCACACACTCCACACACTTTGTCACAGGATTTCAAGGAACCCAGAAACCCTGCTCACTCAGAGAGTGTCCATTTGCTAGTTACCCATATGTAAAGGATCTCTTCTTTATTGAGTTCTGTCTGTCTTTGACAGTCTGTGGCATGCCGTGATAAAGTTCTTTTTAAAATACCAATTTTATTGAAAAGATAGTCTTGTGTTAGAACTTGTAAAACCCACAAACCTTTCAGCCTGGGTTTTGAAGCAAAAAAGGAAGGTTTAGAATTACAATATAGACTCCCATCAAATAGCTGCTAACAACTCTAGACATTAAGCCTTCTGGGTTCCTCCTCACTCCCTGCCTTCTGACTTTTTACCCCATGCTCTCATCACCTGTATTATATAAAGACAATGGGATGAATGTTTTCTCTTTGAAGGAATAAATATTGGAAGGATGTTTCATAGTTGGAATTTAGTCTTAGAGAGAAGATCAATAATTTATCTTCAGTTTTAGTTTAAACGGAAGGAGTATTTGAGGAGCTCCTGGATCTCACAGAAGAACTTGAAATCCTCTCTCCCCATTGCATTCGAACTCTGCATACAGCAGCTGCCTCCAAAAAGTCCTCCCTTCCATAACCCTAAATTCTCAAAATCCTCTCACCACTTCTCTTCCCCACCCTCTCAACCTACCTGGACCTATTTTCTGCCAGTATATTTTGTTCATTATTATACAAATCCCACCTGCCCTCAAGGAACATAGACCTGCACTCCTTCCTTTTACAGGGAATGTTTCAGTCACTTACAGTTTCATAAATTTCTTTCATTTCTGTCACAGGTAGAAGTTAGGAAACCCAGGGAGTAAGAGACCACCCCACAGAGCATCCACTGTATTAGAAGACTGTGTGGCACCCACACTAACTCCAGCAGACATTTTCTAAAGTGAAAGATACCTTTCAACAAACTAACATTTTATTCATAACATTCTAACTAGTCCCTGGTATATTTGAATCAAGCTTTTGTTTCACTTACATGTATTTTCAAAGGGAAATACGTGAGCAAAATGAAATATTTGATTTTCAGCGGTTAAGATGGTTAAATGCAAACGTTTTTGGCTTACCCCTCCTTTCCCCTCCATATTGTTTCCCCCCTGCTCTCCCTCCTATTCAGTGAGATAGCCTGTTGTTCATGGATTCTAATGGGATTTTATTTACTGCCTGGTAGAAACAGTTGAAAAAAAAATTGCACAGTTGGAACAATCCAAGGATTTTGAAACATTCTCTTGGCAGTTTTTTTTTTCTTTCTTTTTTGGCAGCTAGGATATGCCTGCTCAAAACATTTTTAATGTTTTACCTTCATGGGCTCTGCATTTGCCAGTGTAAATGTTTCCAAACTGTTCTCTTGATTTCATTCTTAAGACCCTAGGCAATGAGTATAACGTGTATATATGTACACACATGTATATATTCATGTATTTGTATATATATAAAGAGAAAGTACTTTTGTTTCTTTGGTTTAAAAATACAATGGTTTCTTGTGAAGAGAAATCATAATTGTGAAGCTACAGTGATCGGAAGCCAGCTAATTGAATTCCATTGAGAACTATTAGTCATATACAGTAATGATGATGACTATCATTGTCATCATCTCAAAACTTGCCTTGGCATTTATAAGAAACCTCATGACAGCAATATATTTTAGAAATGTGGACATCACTAGTTCTTTTTATTTTCTTTTTAACATTTCAACAAAATGGCACTTAGAACTTAGCATCTCCTGGGTCCTACATAAGTAATTTAATGTGAAACTTAAAGATGTGAAAAAGATTTTAACACGATGAATGGATTCTGGCAATATAAGGTAGTGAGTTAGTAATGTAAGTTAATAATATATAACTTTCAATAAAGCTTTTAGTTTTTTATATTTTCAAACTATAATTCTTTTTATTAATAGTTCTGCAAAATAACTCATTTGGAATAAATTAATTTTGTATCTCTTCTTCAATGACGTAAGAAGGTTAAATGCCCTATCATACCAGGCAGTGAGAGAGTAAAAATTTAGGGATTTCTGTTTGATTTTTCTTCTTCCTTTAAGACTTTTGCCTTTGACACATTATATTTTTAATTTTAATTTTTTTTTTTTTTGCTGCATTTAGGAGACCTAATGTAAGGTATTGAAACAAGCCATTGGCTCTAGACTTGTTTCTGCCATCATTGACATTTATTTAATTTTTGGATATTGTGTAAGTTACTTAATTTCTTTGGCCATCAGTTTCCTCACCTGTAGAACAAAGTAATTAGACGAGGTGATATCCTAAGTCCCTTTTTCATCAGTGAAGTTCAGCTGGCCTCCTTGAAGAACATAGAGTGCCAGACCATTATTACATGAGTTACAGATAAGGTCTGGGGAGTTACATAAAGCCATATATTATAATTGGCTTGCAGTACTCTGAGTACCACATAATAATGCTATTTTATTGTTCAGTGTATTAGAGGTTACAGATTCCCCAGTTTCCAGAAATATGATGAATCCCCTTGGCCTTGGCAAACAGACTGCTTCTATGAGTTGCATTGCACATGGTTATAAACGCAGTGGCTTTATGAAGTAATGTGCAAGGTAATGCCGTCTTCCAAATGAAAAAAAAGTTGCATTTACCAATTCCCCAAAGAGAACATATTTCTCCTCACTTTAAAAATAACTCCATCACCAAAAATAAATATGCATAGTATGATGGAATTATTTCCAAATTTATATGCTATATATTTTTTCTAGTATAAGTAAATTGTAGTTATAAAACAAAAAACTAAGAGCTTTACTGCCCCTTAGGTAGTCTAATTACTTAAAAATTAACAAAGAATGGTTTTATTCTGTGCTTTTTTAAAGCAAGAAAATATGTATCAGTGTATAACAATACTGATCTTGAATAAAGGAAGTGTGTTTTTAAAATACAGACGGGGCAAATTTTTCTTACCAGACTGATGTCACCACAGATAACAATTATAAACTCTGAACAAAATATAAACTGAACTATTTTTGAAGGCATTCAAGAGAAATAAAAAGCAGACTGAGATTGGAGGGGAGTTGACTAAAGAAAGAAGGGACCCCCAAACACCTGTATAAACCCCCAAACATCTGTATATAAACAAGTTCTTGGCTGACTCTGGGGAGACTCCAAAGTTACTAGTGAAAAGCAACATCTGGAGAGCTAAAAGAACTAAGTCCCAGCTACTGCACACTATAGAGGAAAGATAATTTGAAATTTGAATCTAGCTAAGTAACTGCCTGGGCAACAAAATATTCAATATTCTTGAGAATAAGATATAGAGTCTCCACTTCATAATGTTCATAAAACCCTGTACCTAATAATAATCATGAGAAGAAAAGGAAATTTGACTTATAGTCAAGAGCTAAAACAGGCAGTAGAAAACAACCTTAAGGTGACTGACGATGTTGGAATTATCACACAAGGATTTAAAAGCATCTATTATAAATATGCCCAAGGACTTAAAATATGGTCTGAATGAAACAAAAGATGGAGGAAATTTTAATAGAAAAATGGAAAACATTAAAAAACAAGTAGAAGTTTGAAAGGGTAAGTGGCCTTGAAGATAGAGCAATATTATTTAGAAAACAAAAAGAAAAATTATTAAAGAAAAATGAATAAAGTCTCAGTGCTGTTGGAGTAATAATGTCATGTAATTTACTTTCTATATAACTGTAGTCTCAGAAGGCAAGAAGAGAGCAAATGTAACATGAAAAATGTTTAAAGAGATAGTATTAGACAGTCTTGCAGATTAGGTGAAAAACATAAATTTAGAGATTAAAGAAGCTCAGCAAACCTCAGGGAAGATTAATAAAAAGGAAACCACACCTGGGCATTGCATAATAAAACAACTGAAAACCAAAGATAAAGCAAAATTTGAGAGCAGCAAATATGTATGTAATATGTCATAAGACATATTATATATACTGGAACAATAGTACAAATGATCACTTCTCATCAGGTACAAAACAGGTCATAAAATGGCGGAATGACATTTTTAAAGTGCTACAAAATAAGATGTCTGTACTCAGAATTCTGTATCCAAGGAAAAATCCTCCAAAAATGAAGGTGAAATAAGATATTTTCATAAAAATGAAAAAGGAGACAATTTGTTGTAGCACATCTCTATAGCAAGAATTTCTGAAGGAATTTCTTTAGGTTTAAGGAAAATGACACCAGATGGGAACTCAGTGTAATAGAGTGGAGTGGGTTTTTTTACAAACGTAGATGTAATACATGTAAAATTGAAATAATTTTACAACAAATGCTGTTGTTATCTCAGTAATTGTGAGTTCTGTCTACCTATTATCCTGACAAGAATGACGGTAGGATCATTGGTGGCAATTTCATGGTGCTTTGTAGTTTTCAGAGTTTTTAAAGTGTATGTTCATTCTGAGAGTCATTCTTATAGGATTACTTGGGAAAATGATTTAGCAGATGATGTGAAAATCTGATTGTAAGAGAATGGAAAAAAATTGGTGGTAATAAGTGTAGATAGATCACATATGAGAGTGACAGAAAGTAGCTGAGCACATTCGTGCATGATTTTAGTTCTAGCTACTCAGAGGCTCAGGCAGGAGGATCACTTGAGGCCAGGAGTTCAAGGCCAGCCTAGGCAACATAGTGAGGCCTTCGTCTCTCTAAAACAAAACAAAACTTTAAAAAAGATAAAGCAATAGCAGGTGGTAGTGGTGGTGGTTTTCTCTCTGAGAAGCCCTGCTCTGATAAGTTGGGTGACTCTGATAGGCTAGAAGGAGTGGGGATGAAAGGGAGAGGAAGATGCTGATAAACCCAATCCTGGTAGAAGCAATGGCTCTAGTCTTCATTTCTATAGAATCATATATGCCTGCAGATTCTATAGAATCATATTTGCCTGTAGGTTCTGTAGAATCTGTAGGCAACTAGGTAATCAAAACATTCTTGAAGGAGTCTTGATATTAAAAATTATTCTGCTTAAATGTATCCACCATGGTCTCTAAACTTTTAAATTGCATATGTATATCAGCAAAAATGTTTCAGTGTTACCCTATATATGCATCTTTTGAGGCAATACATTATTAATATTATAAAGCATCCTAAAAATAGTTCAAGTGGATGAAATAACATAACTACCAATAAAATAAAAGTTGACATGTAAAGTTCTAGTATTTTTCTCTTGTATCCCAGCATTGTATTTTGTACTCTTTGGGTATGGCACCTAGTTTGAAGACCACTGCAGTGACAAGGGGGATGCATTGGAGTTATTTTGTTTCTGATTATCTGTTTATGCATTTACTTATGAAATACACATATCATTTTACACCATTGGAATATCATATGCTTTTTAAAAACATCATAGATATCTTTAAAATTCAATCTTATTTTTATTTTTAGCTTTTCCTCCCCACTTTATGGTACCACTCTCCTTCACAAATAACTAATATTAATAATGTGGTGGATAAAAACTCATCTTTGTTTTTTTTCCTTTGGTCTATATAATTATCTTTAACTTTTTTATTGCTTAATAAACAAGAAAGATATAGTACATTAATGTTTCTACACCTTGATTTTCTTACTTAAAATACAGCATAGAAGTTCCTCCATAGCATTGACCGGATTCATTTTTAGTGGTTATATAGTACTTCATTTTGTAAATGTGCTGATTTATTGAATGAATCTTCTGTTAATGAATATTTAGTTTCTGGTAATTTTTCTTTTTGCTGTTATGAACAGTCATTCAATAACCATGTTAAATATATATCCTTACATATTAGAGGATTATTTCTTAAAGAATGTGATTAGTTGGTCAATGAGTATGTCAATTTTTAATTTAACTTTTTATAGATTGGTTTCCAAAGTCTGTTACAATTCATGTTTCTGTTAGGGATTCCAGAGTAGACTTCTCCCCACTTTATATCCCCATCAGCAATAGTTCTTTTTAAAAACTTTATTTGCTAATTTATTAGCAAGATGAGTGCAAATGTAATCTTAAGTTTGCATTTTCCACAGTACTGTTGAGGGTGGGCATTGTTTCATACATCATGGTCATTTCGATTGATTTAGTGTATTGCTTATCCATGTCCTTTGTCCATTTTCCTACTGGATTTTGTTTCATTTGCATTGAGTCACCAGTTTGTCTTGTTTTCACTTTGTGGGAAACTTCTGTATCTTATGCCCTAATTTTTTGTGTGCATTGCAGATATTTTTCAAATATTTTATTTAGCTATTAACTTTATGGTGTCTTTTTAAACACAATTTTTTTTTTTTCCCAGACGGAGTCTTACTCTGTCACCCAGGCTTGAGTGCAGTGGTGTGATCTTGGCTCACTGAAGCCTCCGCCTCCCAGGTTCTAGTAATTCCTCTGCCTCAGCCTCCAGAGCAGCTTGGACTATAGGCGTGTGCTGTCCTGCCCAGCTAATCTTGTATTTTTTTGTTTTTAGTAGAGATGGGGTGTCACTATGTTGGCCAGGTTAGCCTGGCCAACTCCTGACCTCAGGTGATCTGCCCACCTTGGCCTCCCAAAGTGCTGGAATCATAGGTGTGAGCCACTGCGCCTGGTCCACAAATGATTTTTAATTTATAAAGTCAATATATTTTTCCGAAAGTCAAACTTGAATTATTTGCTTAGAAATTCCAATGCAAAGTAGGGCAACTAGCCTCAGAGCAAGCCTCTTCTAGTATATATGGAAACTGGAGAGGTACTACCTTCACCATGTTCTCTGAACAGACCTACCAAGTTAGGGCTTAAATTGGGTACATACCCAACTGAAGTTTGGCTGTGAGTCCTGCTGTCCTAATATAAGGAGATTTGCTTGCTCAGATTTTGCAGCTTCTCATAAATTTTGTACTTGTGCTCCAGACATATTGAAATAAGCCACATATATATTTTTTTTCTCCAGATATATTGGCTTTAGGAGAGAAAAACCCTCCCAACATTTTCAGCAGTGTTAGAGGATCTTGCAGGTCTTGTAGGGCAGTAGATATTTTGTTTCAGCTGGATCTAGCCCTAAAAGGGGATTGGAACAGATGTTTGAATTTTGTTAAATGCTTTCAATATTTATTACTTAGGTGACCTAGTTTAGCAGCAATTGTAATAGAAAAAAAACAAGGCCATTTGGGAAAAACAGAGTTTATTGCATTCACCTTAAAAATTGAAAGAATTTTCCCTTTTTATTTAGTTTATTTTATTTAGCTTGAAGTTAGGAAAATAAAACCCTGAGAGATTCTCTTCCTAATTTGAACAGATATCTGCATGTAAATTACATTAATAATTTTTCCCACGTGAAATATTTTTTTGGTGTGACTGGAGAACAGTTTTGGAGCTACAGTTCTTGATGTGCTGGTTGAACTCTGAAAGCCGGAGGACTATGGAAATATCTCATAGAGTCCTATACATTATAAATGAAGAGACTGAGACTTAGAGGAATTTGGTAACATTTGAGTCAGGGCGCTCAGAGATTCAGGGCAGAAGGATGATTTGAGTTTCCCAGATCCCATGTTGATGTTTATTCTTCCTCGGTGTTGAGTACCATGTGCCATGTGGATGCCCTGTCCTGTAGAAGTGGGTGCTTGGGTCCTCCTACCCACTGCATTCATTCTTGACTCTGTGGGTGCCTCTCATAGTGCTTTAGTGTCAGGAAGGTGCTGGTTAGTAAGAGGGAAAATTGTGAAAGAACAACTTCTCTGACATCTTCCCACTACTACCCTTTCCTTTCTTCTAGGTTTAAAGGTCACAAGGGGGAATATATAAAATTAGCATCTGAAACCAAAATCCATGACTCTCTCTTCTTGCTTCCATTAGGGATCGATGTGGAGGGCTGAATAAAACAATCATATAAATCAACAACTACAGCAGTGCAGTGGAGGAAGAATCTGGGGAGTGAGCAAAGTTAGGCAGGAAAGTCCTTCCAGGAAAGTGGATAGAGGTTACCTCCAACATCTGGCAAACTGGGCGTTCATTCCTCACAATGCTGTAAGAGGGCAAAGCGTGTTATGGCGACTGAGACTGAAATCTCATGCTGTGGTTCATGGAACAGCTGAGTGAAGAGTGCTAGAGTGCAGAAGGAGTAAAAATGAAGTTGGTCATATGTGGGATAGAAGTGTATACCCAGCTGCTACTCCAGAATTGGCATCTCAAACAGTTGTGTAAAAGGGAATAAAGACATGTTTGAAATTGGCTGAGATGAACAAGACTTAATACTGTGTCATCCAGAAATATGAAAGATGAGGGCATGGGGGGCAAGAAAGCCGCCTTCTTTTCCCTCATTCACTGTGGTCCATGATTTTTTTTTTTAAAGGAATTTAGGGTAGAATTGCCTCTCTCTCTCTCTGTCTCGTGTGTGTGTGTGTGTGTGTGTGTGTGTGTGTGTGTGTGTGTGTGTGTGTGTGTGTGTGTGTGTGTGTGTGTGTGTGTGTGTGTGTGTGTCAGTGTCATATGTATGTATATATGTATACATATATGTTATATGTAACATAAAACTTGCTATCTTAACCATTTTCAATGTATAGTTCATGGCAGTACCTGCGCAGGTATGCAACTATCACTACTTACTGTTTCCAAAACTTTTCATCACTCCAAGAAGAAACTCTACCTATTAAGTAGTAATTCTCTCTCTCTCTCCCCCAACCCCTGGTGATAACTTCTACTCTATTTTCTGTCTATAAATTTGCCTCTTTTAGGGACCTCATGTAAGCGAAATCACACAATATTTGTCCTTTTATGTCTGTCTTATTTCACTTAGCATGATGTACTCAAGGTTCATCTGCGCTGTAGCATGTGTTAGAGTTTCAGTTCTTTTTGGGATTAAATAATCCTCCATTGTATGGACAAACCACATTTTGTTTGTTCATTTGTCCCAGGACATCGGGTTGTTTCGGCCTTTTGGCTGCTTTGAATAACGCCACAGCGAACACTGGAACATAAGTATGTTTGAGACCCTGCTGTTAGTACTTAGGAGAAGAATCGCCAAATGCTATGGTAATTCTGTGCTTAATGGCTTTTTGAAGAACTGCCAAACTGATTTTTCATGGTGGTTGTAGTGCTAGGTTCCTTGACTCTTACAAACTCATTAGGTATTAAGAGTGTGAACAGCTGACCCTAGGACTGCTGAATGGGACTTTGTAAATTCTCACTGTTTACACACAACTTCAAAAAAATTTTTTTAAGTAAAGCTTTTATTTAATGAAACTTTAAAAAATTAGCTTTGCCTTTTTCTTAACTGTACGCTTAGACAGTCTTTGAATAGAAATCTAATATCATCAGAGGGTTGAAATTCTGTTTTCGTTTTGTCCTTATTGGAAGAGGAGTGAAAGAATCGAATATCAGGTATTGTGCTGGATATTTTCACCCATCGTAAAAATACCACGCTTTCTTATTGTTTTCACATTAACTTTGTGAGGCAGTATCATTACCCTTATGTCACTATGAGGAAGTTGAGGTAATTCTTCCCTTCCTTCCCATGATAAATGCTAGAGCTCAGATTTGGTTCTTAGAATTCAGTTAAAGTCATGTGATTGGCATTTGCCCAATAGGCTAGGAACCTTAATTATTACACTGTTTACATTTTGAATTTTTGGGGGATTATATTAGTCAGGTTTTCTCTGGCCCTTGTTAGTTTAGATAGATAGAAGATGGCTGCAATTTCTTTTTAATTTGGTTTTAGGTAAGCTTTCCTGAGTAACCAAATGTAGCAACTCATTTTTTTTAAGACCTCAGGACTTTAGTTATTAACAATATTTCTTTCAATGGCTACTTATTTAAATAACTTAGTTCAGAGTTTTGATCATTTCAGTGTACTGTGCTTTTCAGAGTTTTTGAGTTACCTCATCCTTTGCAGATAGGTTATCTGCTTTTTTAGCATGTAGCTTTGATAATTAAACATAGAAGAGAAGAGGGTATGTCTTCTGTCCAGGAAACTTGAGGATAGGGCCACCTCTTTGGCCTAATGAGACATCCAGAGGACACATGAAGAGGTTGTGCAGTTTTGATCTCCTCCTTCTTCAGGGTCGAAGTTTCTGTGTGCCTGGCCCCATCATTTCTATAGACCTGCCAAAGGCCACTGGCTCTTCACTTGTGTCTGTTATAATAGTTTGCTGATAGTGGCCCACGTTTAGAGCAGGATTTTTTAACCATGGCACTATCGACATATTGGGCTGGATAGTTTTTTGGGGGGTAGGGGGCTGTCCTGTGCATTAAAGGATATTTAGTGGCATCCCTGGCTTTTCCCCACTAGATGCTAGTCTGCCATCTCCAAGTCTTGACACTTGAAAATGTATCCAGACATTGCCAAGTGTCTCTGAGAAGCACATACAGCGCCTGGTTAAGAACCACTGGTAAAGGAAGATTTGGAAATATTTGGTTGTGTTGATCATGTTTATGAATGACCGTTACTAAAATTCCCTTATTTTCTATATTTTTTCCCTCAAATATCTACCTTCTTTCATTTTAATTTCTCAATCCCTTTTGTCTCTTTCATCTCATTTAGTCTAAGACAATTTTTATTGGTCTTTCTCGTATATTTTCAGTATAATATTTTCATTTCTTCCATTTTCATGGTTTTGTATTTGCTTGTTTCATTTTACTTTTGCTGTGTTTTTCTGGCATGCTCTGGTTCTCCCATATTCTATTATTGGCAGTCTGTATATGCTGTTTGTATGCACTGTCTGTATGCACAGTCTGTATGCTGTATTCACTGTCTCTATGCATAGTCTGCATGCTCTGTCTGTATGCACAGTCTCTATGCTGTATGTACTGTCTATATGCATAGTCTGTATGCTGAATGCACTGTCTGTATGCACTGTCTGTAAGCACAGTCTCTATGTTGTATACACAGTCTGTGTGCTGTGTGCACTGTCTGTATGCTGTATGCATTGTCTGTATGGACAGTCTGTATGTTGTAGACACAGTCTGTATGCTATATGCACAGTCTGTATGCTGTATGTACTGTCTGTATGCACAATCTCTACGTTGTATACACAGTCTGTATGCTGTTTGCACTGTTCGTATGCACAGTCTCTATGTTTTAGACGCAGTCCGTATGCTGTCTGCACAGTCTGTATGCTGTGTGCACTGTCTGTATGCTATATGCACTGTGTATACAGTCTGTATACTCTATGCATTGTCTGTATGCACAGTCTCTATGTTGTATACACAGTCTCTATGCTGTATGCAGTCTGTATGCTGTATGTACTGTCTGTATGCAGTCTGTATGTTGTATGCACTGTCTGTACACACAATCTGTATACTGTGTGCACTGTATATACAGTCTGTATGCTGATACACTGTATGCACAGTCTATGCTGTATACAGTCTATATGCTGTTTGTACTGTTTGTATACACAGTTTGTATACTGTATGCACTGTCTGTATGCACAGGCTCTATGTTGTATATACAGTCTGTATGCTGTATGCACTCTCTGTATGCATAGTCTGTATGCTGTATGCACAGTCTCTATGTTGTATACACAGTCTGTGTACTGTATGCAGTCTGTAGGCTGTATGCACTGTCTGTATGCATAGTCTATGTTGTATACACAGTCTGTTTGCTGTGTGCACAGTCTGTATGTATAGTCTGTGTTGTAGATGCAGTCTGTATGCTGAATGCACTGTCAGTCTCTATGTTGTAGATGCAGTCTGTATGTTGTATGCACAGTCTCTATGTTGTATACACTGTCTGTATGCCTTGTCTATATGTGCTTGCCTTTAATCTCTTCATCAGCAGCCTGTTACCACCTAATTCTTTTTTTTGGTCTGATAGGTAATTCCATATGGATGGGGTCATGGACCATAAATCCTTGTCTCCCTTTGTGTGTGTGTGTGTGTGTGTGTGTGTGCGTGTGCGCGCGCGTGCGCGCGCGCGCGTGTGTGTGATGCTGCCATGTGGCATCTTGCTAATGGTTTGCTTATTCTTTGCCATTCTCTATGTGCATATTGCCCTTGAGTCCTCTCCAGGGGGAAGAGGTTTTCTACATCAAATCATAGCTGACACTTTAATTTACTCGAATGCCCATCCTGCTTATTGAGTAGCATTCACCCATCCTTCTCAATAACTTGAAGGCAGGCAGGGTGCCACTGATCACTTGAATTTTGTGAAGAAAAACTGGCCCTGGGAGACTGAAGGTGACACCTGTGTGTTCCTCCTGCATCCCTGTTTCCCCTTCTGCTTTTTCTTACTGATTATGAAACTAAGGACCCTCAACACAGGAGCATGGATTAGATTGTGTTGGACTGGACTTCTGTGGGAAACTTTTTACGGCCTATTGGGGGTTCCTTTCTGTGAGGTCCAAAGCCCTTTTCTTAACTGGAAAAGGCCTTGTTCTGCCAGATCCTCCCACCCTCTCCACAGGTCAAATAATGGATTTAGTAGAAATATGGAAAAGTTTAGTCCGTACATGCGCCAAAAATTGCCACTAGGAAGGCAGCAGTGTAAACAGTGTGTGACTAATTCTTTCTTTTAAGGAAAGCAGTTTTATGCGATTGTTTCCCTGCTGCTTACAAAGATACAGAGGTTTCCGCAGATTCAAGTCTTCAGATGGCCAGCTGTACCCCAGTGTCTGGCCGGTTTCTCTTGTCCTTTTTTCTGTGTGTCACTAGTATCTCTCTATCACATAATATGCAGTCATATTTTGGCTCTCACCATTCCTAACAGCACACTGTTGATTTCTCTGGCCCTTGTTAGTCTAGAGTAGTGACCTTCAACCAAACCCAGCGGCCTTTTCTAACTTCTTTTTCTTTTTTTGAGACAGAGTTTCTCCCTGTGGACAGGCTGGAGTGCAATAGCGCGATCTTGGCTCATTGCAACCTCTGCTTCCTGGGTTCAAGTGAGTCTCCTGTCTCAGCCTCCCGAGTAGCTGGGACTACAGGTGTGCACCACCACACCCAGCTAATTTTTGTATTTTTAGAAGAGAGGGGGTTTCACCATGTGGGCCAGAATGGTCTCGATCTCTTGGCCCCATGATCCGCCCACCTCAGACTTCAAGAGTGTCGGGATTACAGGCATGAGCCACCAAGCCCAGCCCCTAATTTCTTATTCTCTTGGCTTTCTGCAGCAGTTTGCAGGTGATCCTCTCCCGCTTCCTCCTAGAAACTTTCTTCCACTTACCATTTTTGAACGGACTTGATTCTTGTTTTTCTCCTCTTCTGACTTTTCTTTCCTCCTATATTCTCTTTATGTATCTGCCATTAAGTGTGAGTATCCTCCAAGACTGTGTGGTTCCACGTTGTTTTTCCTGAAACATTTTTGCATTTGAAGATGGTGGCCCGTCCTAGAATGTCACTACTGTATTCCTAAACTCAGAGGCTTTCCCTAACCTCTCCTTAGAGATCTACCCACATTTCTGTTTCTAAACGAACATAATCATCCTTGCACTCTGATAGAGTAGCCCTTTCTTCTGACAGCTGTGACTTGGCACACCTCTTTGCACTTACTTTTCCCCTCATCTTTGAACCAAAAATATCCTTCCAGTGGGCTTGAAACCTCTGAGTGTTGCTGTACCTCTTCCCTCGCTGTCCCTGCCCCTTTGCTCATTTGATCCTCGGATCCTATTAGTTCTTACAGTTACCTCCCTATGGCCCTTTCTCGATTTATCCTTTAATTGTTGTCTAAAATGTCTTGCTCTAGTAGATGAAGACTTAGCTTATTTACTTCACCCCCCCGCCAGCTTTCCCCCCAAAGTCATTATAGGTACACTGGGAGATACTGAGTGTTCACATCCAGACCAACACAAGAAAGTGAGTATCCCAATAAAGCAAGTCACGTGAATGTTTTGGTTTTAATGCATGTGAAAGTTATGTTTACACTATACCATTGTCTACTAAGTGTGCAACAGCGTTATGTTCAAAAAACAATGTATATTAATTGTTTAAAAATGGAAATCAGTTTTTAAATTAAAAATTTAAAATGCTTTATTGCTCGAAAATGCTAATGATCAAATGAGCTTTCAAATCATATGTGATCTTTGCTGGTAGAAAGTTTTTTTTTTTTTTTTTTGAGACAGTCTCTGTTGCCCAGGCTGGAGTGCAGTGGCATGATGTTGGCTCACTGCAACCTCCATCTCCTGGGTTCAAGTGATTCTCATGCCTCAGCCTCCTGAGTAGCTGGGGTTACAGGTGTGCACTATCACACCTGGCTAATTTTTGTATTTTTAGTAGAGACAGGGTGTTACCATGTTGGCTAGGCTGATGTTGAACTCCAGACCTGAGGTGATCCACCCACCTCAGCCTCCCAAAGTGCTGGGATTACAGATATGAACCACCATGCCTGGCCCTGTAATCTTTCTGCCAGTAGAGAGTCTTGCCTTGATGTTGGTGTCTGCTGACTGATCAGCGTGGTGGCTGCTGAAGGTTGGGGTGACTTTGGCAGTTTTGAAAACAAGACAACAAAGAAGTTTATCAGGTCAATTGACTCTTCCTTTTATGAAAGATTTCTCTGTAGCATGTGATGCTGTATGATAGCATTTTACCCACACTGTAATTGCTTCCAAAATGAAAGTCAGTCCTCTCAAAACCTGCTGCTGCTTTATCAACTAAGTTTATGTAATATTGTAAATCCCTGGTTGTCATTCAACAATGTTCACAGCATCTTCAGCAGGAGTAGATTCCATCTCAAGAAACCATGTTTTTTGCTCATCTATAAGAAGCAGTTTTTCATTCCTCCAAGTCTGATCATGAGATTATAGCAGTTCAGTCACATCTTCAGGCTCCACTTGTAACTTTCATTCTCTTACTATTTCCACCACATCTGCAGTGACTTCCTCTGCTGAAGTCTTGAACTTTTGATCTTAGGGTCATCCATGAGAGTTGGAATGAACTTCTTACAAATTCTTATTAATGTTGATATTTGGACCTCCTCTGATGAATCACAAATGTTCTTAATGGCATATAGAATGACAAATCCTTTCCAGACTTTTTTGAATTTACTTTGCCCAGACCCATCAGAGGAATCACTGTCTCTGGCAGCTGGAGCCTTAAGTAATGCATTTCTTAAATAGTAAGACTTGAAAGTCAAAATAACCGCTTGATTCATGGGCTACAGAATGGATGTTGTGTTAGCAGTCACGAAAAAAAATATCAACTTTTTTATTCACCTCAGTCAGAGCTCTTGGGTGACCAGGTGGATTGTCAATGAGCAGTAGTATTTTGAAAGGAAATCTTTTTTTCCTGAGAGGTAGGTCTTAACAGTAGGGTTAAAATCTTTAGTAAACCATGCTGCAGACACATGTGCTGTTATCCAGGCTTTGTTGTTTTTTTGTAGAGCACAGGCAGAGTAGGTTTAGTAGAATTCTCAGGAGTCCTAGGATTTTTGGAATGGTATATGAGCACTGGCTTCAACTTAAAGTCATCAGCCGCCAACAAAAGTCAGCCTGTCCTTTCAAGCTTTGAAGTCAGGCATTGACTTCTCCTCCCTAGCTATGAAGTCACCCTTTACTTGACTTGGTTTAAGTATTCTGAACCTTTCTTTGGTCCCTGTGACAACTGCTTCCTCCATGTCTGTACTCTTCCAGAGTGACTCCTGACCAGTGAACTTGAACTACCGGTGAACTACCAGTGAACTTGAACTAGTTCCATTAGGGAACTCATGAAGTCACGAAATACACGTAGTGGTTCAAGACTATATTAAAAGAATAGCTTAGAAGAGAAAATATCAGGGTGCCCTGCACATCATAAGGATAAACACTGTTTTGTAAAATTTGTTTTAGTTATACCAAAACACAGACATATCTATAGATGTGTATTGGATCTCGATGTAAAATGTACTTTTTACTATAGGTTGAAGTGAAAGAAGTTAGAAAACGATTTTTTAAGACCATGGCTTGCTCCACCCTATTATAACAGTCAGTGTTTCTCAGTGCATTTTGAATCTCTTACAGATTTGTTGAAATGTCTCGTGTGTTTATTGATGGATGACATGAAACATTTATTAACCTGTGTAGAACAGGTCTGAATTCAATCAGAAGGGATGCTGGAGCAGAGACCCTGAGTTCTCCAGCTCTGTCAAATGTTAACTCTTTATTCATAGGATTAAGGAGATGTCTTAGGGGACCCAGTGGATAGGATAGGAAGATCCACGAGTGGAGAGGAACTTAGGGCATTAGGATAGTAGCTCTTCACCGTACAGAGTGTTTAAATATTTTAAACCACTAGCGTGGCTGTACTATTGCATAACAGCTAGATGTCAACCCTGGGTTTATATCTTTATAATTTCTTACCTATGACTTTAAAGGTATCTTTGGAGGAAGGGAAAATATATGGGTTCCCCCACCAACCACTTTGAACCCAAATCCCTGTAGTTTTTAATCTAATTTTCTCCTTCAAAGTTTAGTCCCCCACTTAAAAAAGTTACAGTTACATTGCTATGACTAATGTGATGTTCGCTGATGATAGTAAAGCCTTTTTTTCTGAGAAGAGGGAAGGGAGGAGGAAATCCCAATTTAAATGGAGAGAGACTGTTTCCAGAAATAGTCAGGGTAGGAGTAATACAGATAAGGAAAGGAAGAAGAAGTAAAGAGGATATATATTTGTAACACTGCAAGGTGGTCTGAAGTGGAAATAACGGTGGATAATGAAATTAGAGGAAAAGGTGGACACCAACCGTGAAGGAGGAAGTGAAGAAGAGAGTGTAGGGTGGTGGTTCCACATGATGTTTGTAGGATGAGTAATGGAATAGTTTCCTCTGCTTGCCCCAGCAGGGGTCCTGTCCATAGCCTTGCTTCTGACTCTGTATGGCTGTGGGGCAGAGGGGCATCAGCCTGTGGGTTACCTGTGCACGCACACCTGTCATGGGGGAAGCCAGAGAAGGTAAGAGAGTGGGGGCAGCTGTGTGTCGCTCCATATTTGCAAGTGTTTGTAACTTGAGGAATAAGTAGACAGTAGTGGCACTTAACTACTGATTTCCTTAAGTTAGTGATGGCTGAGGGCTGTTACTCAAGTTCTAGACCTAGTACAGCTTGGTTTTACCTTTTTTGTTTATTACCTTTCTGTTACATTCATGGAAAAAGGGCTTGTGCACATGTATGTTTTCAGCTAATTTCTTGTTGTCCCCTGCTTCCTTGATTCAGAGGGGAGACAGAGACAACCCCAACTAAAAGGCAGACCCCATACTCTTACCTTTCTGGCTGTGGTTGGGTACATGAATTAGATGCAAGTAGCCCAAGGTCTCCTGGAAAGCTGAGTTTTCCCTTCCCTGAATAGGAGCTAGCCTGTCCATCTCTCAGTGGGTCAGAGCAGCATGGCGGCAGGGTAGCAGCATGGCTGAAGAGTAGTTGTTTCTGAGATGTGGAGGAGTCCTCTTTCCAAGAGGCCGATAGAAGATACTTGTGGTTCTTATCAGTCACTACCAGATGTGTTCAGCTGTTTCACTTGCTGCTCTACCCCACCAAACACACTTAAAGTTTAAAACAACACTCATCATCAAAAACAAGTCTTCACAATGTTAAGCCTTAGGCTTTTAGTAATTTAGTCGTTAGACTGGTGACAAAGGAAGTGCCCTTGCATGGTATTGCATCTGGGAAAATCCAGCCCTAAAATAGATGTTCCAGGCTTTCCTGAGACCACAGGGTTTAAAGGGGATAGATCCATCTGGGAAAATTCAGGCCCAAAATAGATTTTCTAGGCTTTCCTGAGACCACAATGTTTAAAGGGGGTAGATCCAGATTACTGACTAAGAGGGAAGCACCCTAACTCTAGCCTCTTTTATTCCTTTATCTCTCATGAATGCCTTGTCCCACAGATTAGCTCATTCACCAGCTCCGATGAGAATGAATCCAATAGAGTGAGACTATTCAAGTTTCTTTCACTGCTTTTGGTATGAGACATTGTATGGTGGTGTTTTGGGTGGCTTGGCAATTTGCCTATTGCACTGACTGCCATGGCATCATTTCTTCCCCTTGTTCAGATAGTCCCTTCTTAGGGTCAGTCTTTTGGGTCAGATTACATTAGAGAGCATGTTTGCTTCTAAGGGCCCAGTTTGCTGCAAAAATGCACTGTTCTAACAATTTCAGTAGCCATTTTGCATATTCTGGAATTAGGTGGTATATCTTCTTTGCATTTTTCATTACTATTCCTCAGGGAGTAACTGAATCTGGGCAGAGGCTTATTTTAAAATATGAATTAGATGCAGTGGAAGAGAACTGTCACAGAAAACAAGGGTTGGGCCAGGAGGGTGAGAACATAGTAATCATGTTAAGAAGTTCCCAGAAGTCTTGACTTGTGCTATTAAAAAGATAATGAGAATATAATTATAAAACATTTAACTCAAATAGTACAATTTATATCATTATGAGATACAGCATAAAAATTGTTTCCCTAAAGTGGCATCATAATTTATATTTCAAAAAGGAACTAAATTTTTTTTTTTTAGTTTACATTTGTTCAGATTTTTACAGTCTTTTTTTTTTCTCAGCTCAGTGTCACAGAGATTCTACACTACAGATCAGAAAACTGAGGCTCAAAGAGATTAACCAGCTAACCTTTTAGTATTAGGCAGAGTTGGAAGGTCCCACTGTATCATACAAGCTTTAATTATTCATGGTTGGTGTTGCTTAACTGATCAAGGTGGGGATTTCTTGGATAATTCCCCTCCTGTGCTTTCTTTCCTGTTTCCCCCCTTCTCATTTCCGGTTCTGCACACTTATTGTATATGTATTACCTGTTTGTGTATACATCTTTGTCTTTTTTCCCTTTTTAGAGATGGGGTCTCATTCTCATTCAGGTTGGAATACAGTGGTGCAGTCATAGTTCATTCCAGCCCCAAACTCCTGGGCTCAAGCGATCCTCCCATCTCAGCCTCCTGAGTAGCTAGGACTACAGTCATGCGCCATCAAGCGTGGCCCCATCTTTTTCTTAAATATAAATGCCATGTTTTTGCGTGAAGGCTTATGGCAGCTGTGCTCTGAATCCTGTGATAAAAGTTACCCATGATCCTACTTATCATTATGCTTCTTAACTAGACAGGCAGAATCCCTTTCATGAAGGATGCTTCTGAGAGTAAGCTGTCATTTACCTTCTTGTATGTCATGAATGGTCAGTGACAGTATTTGAAGGACAAAAATGAGCCTTGCTTGAAATTGATGTTGCTTTCTACATTTAACTCGTTTCTTATTCTTTCCTTCTTAGTTGACTTTTAAAATTCCATTATTTTGGCCAGGCATGGTGGCTCATGCCTGTAATCCTAGCATTTTGGGAGGCCAAGGCGGGAGGATCATGAGGTCAGGAGTTTGAGACCAGCCTGGCCAACATGGCAAAACCCAGTCTCTACTAAAAATGCAAAAATTAGCCGGGTGTGGTGTTGTGGTAGTAGGTGCCTGTAATCCCAGCTACTTGGGAGGTTGAGGCAGAAGAATCGCTTGAACCTGGGAAGCAGAGGCAGCAGTGATCTGAGATGGTGCCATTGTACCCCAGCCTGGGCGACAAGAGCAAGACTCCATCTCAAAAAAAAAAAAAAAAAAAAAAGAGTCCATAATTTAATTCCTTCTCTTTACTTTGTTTCTTCCCAGAGTGACTCCCCTTTCCTCCCAGAGCATGATGATTCATCATGGCCAGACCCAAGAATATGTGCTGAAGCCCAAGTACCTTCCAGCCCAAAAGGGGATTTCAGGAGAGCAGTCCACCGAACCTTCGTTCCCTTTCAGATACGTGCAGGATCAAGTTGCGACACCTTTTCAGTGTGAGTATAATCTCATCAGCCATTTTCCTATGTTACAGTATCAGAGTTTGGAAACGTTTTGTTCAGTGTAGATGGCTTTAATGTGTCACAGTAGATAAAATTCAAGAGTCAGTAAAAAACCACATTGGTTCCTAAAACAACCAGACAGCAGACGTTTAGCATGGTTTCCTTCTTCTGAGGAAAACCAGTTTTTCCTGGATTTTGGAAATGAATCTAAAGTGACCTGCCCGTAATTCTGTTTCTGCAAGATGGCTTCGTTTCTAAGACATATTTATTCTAATTTTAGGTCCAGTCGTATGTCTGACGTGTTTACATTGATAAAATATTTTCTTTAGTAAGCTAGCCAGGACTCATGCCTCGTGAAATGCCTGAAATGTCCCACATAACTCTCTGAGGTTCTCCTTGGTGGATATTTTTATATTCTAAGGCTCACCTCATTTTTAGTGTATCAAGCAGCTGGCGTGGCAGATTTCTCTGAATTTGTAAAGCACTATTGTTATCAGTGGCCAGTTTAGTTAATATCTCGCTATGTGAGAAGCTCAAGGACAAGGCCTGGCTCAGAGGGTGGGGAATGTGATGATTTGTGGTTTAGGTATTACAGAGTGTCTGCTGGCAGCATCTGGAGAAAACGTTCTGGAGTGAGGCGCAGACCATCCAAAGGCGAGAGCTAGACACATGCTCTTGTTCCAGCGGCTTCCTGCCCTGTCACATGTTGACTGATTGCCTGCACCATAGGTAATGAAAGAAAATGCCAGTTGTGAGGTGGAAAAGGACCATCTTTCACCACTGGGAATAGTACGAAGAGTTGAGATACAGCTTTCACTACTGTTTGGCACTTGTGAAGTCCGTGTTTGTTGTGGCTTTGGTTCCCTACACCCCCTGCACCTTCCCATTTCTGTACTGAATCTACAGTGATTGACTCTTCCCTTAGAATGGGTCATTTAACAAAAAGAGTATCTAACAGCAGGTTTGCACATCCACATTTTGTCTTTTGAGAAAATCCTGCTCAGTGACTGGTGGCTGGACCCCAGAACAATAGTTTCGGTATGGTTTACTGGGATGATGAGGAAGGTGAGCCCTGGGGATCTTAGGGAAGAATACAGAAACCATTTAGATCATTAGGAAAAAATCATTTCCAAGTCATTTGCGAAATAATAAATGCATCTATTTGATTCTTAAAAATCCTTTAATATAGGTACTTAAAGAGCCTGTTTCTCTTAAGTGAATATTTCTTGAGTATACGTATAATATTTTTCTAATTCTAATTTTAAAAATTAAATAAAAGATGCACTTCTTATTTCCTTGGGGTTTTATATAGATGACAGTTTTTTAAAATGATCTTCCATATCAGAGTGTGATGGGAAGAGAGTTTTTAAAGTTCATAATCATACTGATAAGAGAATTGTGAATTATCTGGAGGAATCAGGAAGAGATGGTTTGAGAACACTGGTATTAAGACTAGAGACTAGACTGTGGTTTTGGTTTGTTTTCTATGATGTGTTATTGGAATGAAAATTCCCACTTTGTGTGTATTCCCACAATCGTGTGCATGTATGTATTTTGAACTCTGAAATCTTGGTTGAACAGTGTTCTGGAAGATGCAATTATATTTTAGAAGAACGTGAAGATAAGTTTCTTATCTGTTCTGTCCATAACTTTCCCACTAATCCTATTTAAATATATTTTCTACATAGTAGGGAGCTAATAGAAGAATATAGATTAATACATTATCACAGTGATGGTGTTCTTGGCTCAACACCCTCCCCCTCAAAGATGGCTCTTGTTCAAAAAGAAGCTCAGGAATTAACTGAGTGAAGCAAATGCCAAACTGAGTTAAGGAAAGACAAGAAGGGAGATGTGGCTATTTTTGCTGAGACCAGAGCTCTACCCAGAGCTGGAGGGCTAGTTGGAAAGTTTTTAAAAGAGGTAATTTTAAAAGAGGCAGGACCATGAAGGATACTGCAATAGCAAAATTGAGTAAGAACCACAAAAGACGATTAAAACTGGAAAGGAGGCACAAGTGGTAGGTAGGCCCTAAACATTTTCTGTCTCTGCATACTCCCATTCTGTGGGAGGTAAAAGAGGAGGCTCCAAGGAACCCTTACATGGAACAGAAAGGAAGGAGGGTTAGTACAGAAGTCTGAAGAAAAGTATAAGCTTTCAGTATCTTCGTTTTCATCTTTATAGAAGAGATTGAATGCAAACCAATTAATTTCTTATTGTGCTGAAAGATGTGAAGGTCAAACAGAAGCTGATAATTCTGATTCTTCAGAAAAATGGAAGATACTGAGATCATTTGAGCATGACGTATCTTGGAGTGAAATGGAAGGAGTGATGTATGCCATTATAGTCCACTGCTGTTACTTTTGAGAAGTTATTAGAACTAGAGAAGACATTTAGGTTGGCAATAACAAGTGTTGTCTTCTCCCTTTAAAAGTAATTAAAAAGGGGGTCTACAGTAATTACCAGTTGGTATGTTTAATATTGATACATAACAAGAGCAATAATAATAATAATGGAGCTCTCATACCTTGAGCTCCAAGCACTGTGCAACTTTTAGCTTATAATAGCAGGAGACAGTAGTGTTTAAGCCCAAGGGAATAAGGATTTGCTCTGGACACTTGGTAAGATAAAAAGAATAATTGTTTTGAATAAGCAGGAAAGAGATGAGAATGGAGGTGATGGATTTAGTAAAGTAAAATACATTAATGTGTCAAATGCAACACTCTCAAGATAAAACATTATAGATAGAGGGAAATTAACCAAGTTGCTAGTGAGGTGCTGTCTTTTGGGAGGGATGAGTGTTTTATGGGATTTTCCCAGAGTTTTATAACACAATTCACCATCCCTGTCCAATGTGTACACACTACTTTTTCTAACTTGATTCTGTGTATTTGCCAGTCTTCTGAGTCACTTTCTAGGTAACATGACATCCTGTGTTGGGTCTTTTCTGGTCATTGGTAAAGGATATCTTTTTTTTTTTTAGCTTGCTTTCAGAGTTCATCCATGTTGTAACATGTATCAGTATCTTATTCCTCTTTATGGCTGAGTAATACTCCCACATTGTATAGAGATATAGATCTCATTTTATTTATCCATTCATCAGCTGATGACATTTGGGGTTGTTCCCACTCTCTTGGCTATTATGAATAATGGAGTGCAGTGGCATGATCTCGGCTCACTGCAACCTCTGCCTCCTGGGCTCAAGCACTTCTCCTACCTCAGCCTCCCAAGTAGCTGGGATTACGAGTGCACACCACTACTGCCATGTTAGTTTTTGTATTTTTAGTAAAGACAGAGTTTCACCATGTTGGCCAGGCTGGTCTCTACTCCTGACCTCAAGTGATCTGCCTGCCTCGGCCTCCCAAAGTGCTGGGATTATAGGCGTGATCCACTGTGCCTGGGTGGTAAAGGATATCTCTAGTAATAAATTAAAAACTTGGTGCTTTGCTTTATTTGTTGGCCTTAAAAGAATTTAATTTGCATCAGTATCCTCTAGAGCAGGGATTGGCAAACTTTTAGGGAGTTCTTTAGACTTCGGGAACCAACAGGCAAATCGAGGATGTTAGGGATATTTATATAGCTGTTTTAAATGTAGTATCTAATTAAATGTGTAAATATCATTCTTAGCTCACAGGTTGTAGAAGATCAGGTGGCTGGATTTGGCTCATGGGCTGTAGTTTGCCAGTTCTTGATCTAGAGACTCACAATCTCTCAATCCACTGAAAACATCTAGATATTGGACCCGATTGATTGGTGCCTGGAACATGACAAATGTGGCCCAAGAGGTCCTGCCTATAGCAGCTCTCCTTCATTTTCAGTGTCCCCGTCAACCCACTTTCCACAGCATGACAATTCTCAGATACATTTTCATTTAGTTTGAAGGCACCCAGGAAAACATGAACTACCAGGAAACCACTTGTGTTAGATAAGTCTAGTTTCTTTTCATTTTAGAATGACAGACCACACAGCAATTGGGAAAGAAATGGGATGTAATTCCTGGTTGTTTACAGAAAACCTTTTAATGTTGGTAGAAGTAATATTTTTATGGGATGAACCAGTACCAGCCATAGCACTACACGGTATCACATTAAGATACTACATCTTAAATAAAGATATTTAACTTTTTTGAGTTTCTCAAAAAATGCTGGATTATATAACTTTATATTTAACGTTTTTGAGTTCCTCAAAAACGTTAAATATAGAGTTATCATATAACCCAGCAATTCCACACCTAGCTATATATCCAAAACAATTGAAAACATATGTTCACACAAAAACTTGTACATGAATGTTCATAGCAGTATTATTCACAATAGCCAAGAGAGTGAGAATAACCCCAAATGTCCATCAACTGATGAATGGATAAGCAAAATGAGATCTATCTATCTATCTATCTATCTCTGTACAAGGTGGGAATATTAGCCATAAAAAGGAGTAAGATATTGATACATGCTACAGCATGAATGAACTTTGAAACAAGCTGAGTGAAAGAATCCAGCCAGAAAAGAATCCAGACTACATGCTATATGAGTCCATTTATGTAAGATGTCCAGAGTAGGCAAATCCACAGACACAGAAAGAAGATTAGCAGCTGCTGGGGACTGGGGAGAGTGGGAATGGGGAGTAGTTATTTGTAGGTAAGAGGGTTCTTTTGGGGTGATGAAAATGTTGTGGAATTAGGTGGTCATGCTGGTTGCACAACCTGAAAATACTAAAAAAAAACTGACTTATCCACTTAAGGGTGAATTCTGTGGCATGTGACTCACATCTCAATTTAAAATAACAAATATCTGAAAAATTACTGCCAAGTAGGTGGTTATGAGACTCAGTATCAGCTCCAAGGAATTGAGCTCATAAACTCTCAGAAGTCTAAGGATGGTGTGGGGTAGGGGTGGGGTCTGCTTTCCACCATGTTTCCATTGGTGACTTGTAGGAAAGAATTCAGTATGTAAACCAAATTCTATTGTGTTTAGTTTAGTATTTTTTTTAACCCAGAGGAAGAAAATGGAAATGACATAACATTTGGAAGACCATTTATAAGAATGCTCAGTCAAGATTAGAATAGCACATGTGCAGGAGCAAACCCAAGTAACTAATACAAAAAGAGATTAGTTTGATGCAACCTGCTAGAGAAAGTCCTTGAGGGTATAATAGTGTCTACATCATACTAGCTACTATTATAGTTAAAATGATATGGAATGCTTTATGATATTAAAGCCAGCAAATAATATTTTAATTACAGTCTATGGTAGAAGGACATGGTTATCATCAGGGTTATAAGACACCGAAGGACTTTCTCAGATAGATTGTAGAGTTACTTCTAAAGGAGATCTTTAGGATGAGCAGCAGGGGTCATGTGACTGACGTGGTTCCCTAGACAACTGGTTTCCAGATTGTGCAAAGATGATCTAAAAGATTAGGGAAGCTCCAATTTAAGCATTTGCCTCCTTAGTCCCATTTTCTACTACATAACTTTAATATTTGGAATGATTTAGAAATTTGAACTTCTCTAAATTGGATTTCTCGTTGCCAGTTCCAGTTGTTCTCTCAGGATGGGCTTAGATTTTAAATAGGTTATGTATATTTCAAAGTCTTCTAAAGTCTTAGTTCTTTAAATTCCACAAAGCAGAAATTTCAAATTTTAGGAAAGGCAGATGTCATGTTTTATACAGTAACTTCTTAAAGGTCTTTAAACAGATATAGCTCAGGCTTTTAAAAAAATTGTGAATTTATCTCCTGATGTGCTAACGTGGGGGAGAGAGAGAGGGAAATGCCTGGCATTTGCAAAAACATAGTATTGTTAAATAGCAAAAAAAAAGAAAAAAAAAAGAAAAAGGAAAGCTAGGACATGCCCACTTTTTCCTTAAAGTGTTAAACAATTCAGGAAAGGCAGATATCATGTTTTATACAGTAACTTCTTAAAAGTCTTTAAACAGATATAATTCAGGCTCTTAAAAAATTGCCTAGTTGTCTTCTGACGTGCTAACGTGAGTTAGAGAAAGAGAAGTGACTGGCATTTGCAGACATGGTACCATTAAATTGCAAAAACAGAAAAAAGAAAAGGAAATGTGAGGACTACGGCTGCTTATTTCAACAAAAAATGTTAGCAAGTTAATAAAGCTAACATTTTTTGTTGAAATAAGCAGCCGTAGAGGCGAAGAAGCACGCACAGGGTCCCTATTAAGTGACTTCTGACAGAAGAAAATGTGATCCCCACCTGCACTGGCACCGCAGGAGACATCTTAGCCCTGAGTTCTGGTCTGTGCTGCCCTCTCCCAGCCTTTGCAGCAGACTGGGGCAGCTTGAATCCCACCCAGCCATCAATCACGGGCTGACTGAAACCTGGCACCTCCATTTGAAGATAGAACAGCTACCCAGGTTTCCTGAGCTCTGGTCTGAGACAGATGCAGAGTCTGTTCTCATAGTAGCAGTTTTGTGGCCTGAACTCCTGAATCCCTGTTCTGGCCTGATCGTGGTCAGTAGTTCTACAGCAGGAAAAGTACGGACGCTTTGAACACATGAGGCCTCTTCTTTATACTTTTATTAATACTGTGGTTGAATGTATTACTTGTGGCATTAGCCTTCAGGCTTCAGTTCAGACTGACATCAAGAAGCATGGCAAGCTATGAAAACATCTCAGGGTTTGATGATAAATGGTTATGTCTCCCCTTGAAAAAGGAAGTTCATGTGTCTGGGGCAAAGATTCTTTATGGTTGCGGTCTGATACTGCAAAGAGGTTACCGGTAAGATTGTCTGGGTCTTCCTGGTTGCCCTGAGTGAGAGAGCGGAGTGGTTTTGCAGAGACTTAGAGGAGACATTCAAGATTTTTGCTCTGGCAAAACAAAGCTGAATGTTAGAAGATAGGCAGTATTTGACACAGACAGGTCTGCTTATGCCAGCCCCTTCAGGGAGGTGGGCAGGAACATTGCATAAAGGTTCTGGATTCCTAGTGCCAGAATACTCGTGGGAGGTGTCCCTGGCATAAGTGAGAGCATCCATGATGGGATAGATGCTGCAGAAGAGGGACAAATCCTTGGGGTGGCAACTGGATGAAGGCAAATACACTAGGTATAGGTGAGGGGAATTGGAACAACATTCTTATGCACAGGATGAATTGTAATCTGTAGGTCTTCAGAGGAGGAAGCATTTGAAACTGCTATTGAGGAAGAGTCTGGTTCTGAGAACCCTTGTGGCCTTAATGTGGATGTTGAAGTTTAGGATATGGATGGTATCACACATCATGTGAAGACAGAACAGAAGCAGCAGCAGGAGAAATCCAGTGTGTTGGCAACTCTGCTCCTCTGAGACATCCTCACTGACAGGTCCTCATAGATTGATTGGGAGCCTTTTAGGGCAGAGCTTTGCAGATGGACCAGGTGGGTCCTTGGAGGAGAGAAGACTTCCAGAGAATAAATCCTGCAGCATGGAAAGCCTTCCCTGCGTGGAGACTACCTTTAACTTGTGTGCAAATAAGCGTGTCTTTGGGGTTGGCTTCCACTAACTCAGTGGGTGCTAAAGGGCAGTGGAAGTTGGACCAGCCAGAAATGACCTTACAAGAGCTGATGAAAACCAACAAAAACTGCTTAAGCATTTAAAAGGAATGTTAGGTATGAAAACAAACTGCTTTAAAGAAGGAATGATAAAGCTTTATGCTTTTTTCCTTGCAAAATCAATGAGTTCTTTAGGCTGATTGGTCACCCATGCACAATTCTGTGTGGGACAGGAACTTGGAGCCAGTTCCCCAGCTGTATGACCGTGTGGATGTTAGAACTAAAAATGCCCTGAAAGAAAGCCATCTACTTTTCAATGATTTCTGGCAAATTTTTTGGTTTGACTGCCTAGACAGTGACTAGGCATGGTGGCTCACACCTGTAATCCCAGCACTTTGGGGAGCTGAGGCGGGCAGATCATGAAGTCAGGAGTTTGAGACCAGCCTGACCAACATAGTGAAACCCTGTCTCTACTAAAAATACAAAAAAAAAAAAAAAAAATTAGCCGGACGTGGTGGCATGCATCTGTAATCCCAGCTACTCAGGAGGATGAGGCAGGAGAATCGCTTGAACCTGGGAGGCAGAGGTTGCGGTGAGCCAAGATCGCACCATTGTGCTATAGCCTGGGCAACAGAGTGAGACTCCGTCTCAAAAAAAGAAAAAGAAAAAAAGAGAGAGAGAGACAAAGAAAGTCCAGCCAGTAAAATAACATTATAACCATGTACAGACACTGACACCTGAGAAGACATTCTGGTGAATGTCAATGAACAGTGTTCTGCTGAGCTGGTATCCTTGGGATCTACTTGATCCTTCTTTTACCCTCCCCCTTCAAGTAGACCCCAGAGCTCAGGAGATCTGGTATCCTTGGGAATCCAGATTTCATTCAAGGACAGGATATGATCTATTGCAAAGAAAGCTTCATCAACAGTCTTGCCATGCATATTATGCTTGGTTGGGCGTGGAGGGGAGGATGGTATATCTGAGAGCTGCTTGAAAACATCCCAGTTCAGGGAAGCCATGCAAACATCATTATTCTCTGCCCTCTGATTGGCCACACAAAGTTTGAGATAGCTATGAAACAGTAGATACGGATTGATTATAAACACTTCCAAGAAGCTTATCCAGCAATATGAAAACAGCAAAGAGGAAAAACCTTCTAGCGTGAAGGACTATATAGTTTAAATTCCTCTATGAGCAGCCTTCACTGCCAGAGAAAGGTTTTATTTCTAAGGGCCTAAGAGTTCGTAACAAACAAGCAAATTCAAGGACATTTCTGGGTATTGAGACTGATTTTAAGAAACCAATACTATATGGCTCCAGAATATTCTAGAGTCAAACTGGTTTTTTGTTTTGCTTTTTGCCTAGGGAAAAGTCATACAAATGAATTCACTGTTTGCATGTAGGGAAACTGTCAAGCAAAGGAAAAGAAAAGAGATGGTGCCTCCTTAGCCTTAGGATTTCTTTGCCAGAAATTGAGGGTTTTGCTTGATTTTACTTCTGGATTGGGAAAGAGTTTTGACGGAATTAATCATTGTTAGAATAGAAATGATAGTTTTGATTCAAAATAAAATAGGCCCATACAAAATGCTGCTCATGAGGTGTTTCCCGGGGACTTTAAGTAGAATGCTTTGTTTTCTCATGAATTAGATTCCTTATAGAAGAGTCCCCTTAATGTTGAAAATGACTGTGTTGGAGTGAGTCCGTCCCCATTTTGACGTAGGATCCATGAATACCTTTTGTATATTTTATATATGACATTTCTTAAAAAGGGTTTTGTGTTATTTTGTGTGATTTTAGTTCTGCATTGTTTGTTTTTTAATATCTCCTGAATATTAACTCTACCCTGGCTGCCCTAGTTTCTTTTTGTTCCCATGCAAAGAAGGTAGAAGTTAATACATGACTGGAGGGGAGCAGCTTTCTTTCCTAAGAGGTAATTGCAATATGGTTACGTTAGAGTAATTCTTCTGACAAGCAGACTTTAAACCAAGAAATATGTACAGGTATATATGTCTGATGGATGTTGTATATAAATACACACGTATATTCAATCAGTATATATATCTTCTGAATTTTAGGTTTAGGGGTACATGTGGAAGCTTGTTACATAGGTAAACACATGTCACAGGGGTGTGTTTTACAGATTATTTTATCACCCAGGTATTAAGCCCAGTGTAATAGTTATCTTTTCTGCCCTTCTCCCTCCTTTTACCCTCCCCCCTCAAGTAGACCCCAGGGTGTGTTGTTCTCTTCTTGGTGATCATAAGTTCTTGTCATTTAGGTCCCACTTAGAAGTGAGAACACATGGCATTTGGTTTTCTATTCCCAAATAGTTTGCTAAGGTTAATAGCCTCCCGTCCTATCCATGTTTCTGCAGAAGACATGATCTCGTTCTTTTCTATGGCTGCATAGTATTTCGTGGTACGTTTTCTTTATCCAGTCTGTTATTGTTGAGCATTTAGGATGATTCCATGTCTTTGCTATTGTGAATAGTGCTGTATTGAACATTCATTTGCGTGTGTGTGTCTTTAAGGTAGAATGCTTTATATTTGTCTGGGTATATGTCCAGTAGTGGGACTGCTGGGTAGAATGGTAGTTCTGCTTTTATCTCTTTGAGGAATTGCCATATTGCTTTCCACAATGTCTGAACTAATTTATACGCCCACCAACAGTGTTGTATATGTATTTTTTAAAGTAAATTTTTTTTTGCAATTAAACATCATTTTTATTAAGTACTATGCTGTTAAAAGGCTACAGAACCTCTTTAGTACGTGGCTGACTACTCAGACTTATGTGCAATTTCTTTTATTAAAATATTTAGCATGGTATGCAAGTGGGAAAAAATAAATTCCAAATCTCTCCCTGAGTAAATATGATTTGCATGGACTGGCTTTGGTGATTATCATCATTATTCCTCATTAGATCCACTTCCTGACCACGTTTAAATACATTTTCTTTTAGTTCTGTTTGAAAATTTTCTAATTAGTCTGATTTTCTTCAGGGGAAATAAATTTTGTAAAGTTTTTTTTTTGTGTGTGTGCTTCTTACATTACCCATAAAGGAAATATCCATTAAGAATAATTATTGTAGCCCTAACAGTGCTTCACAAGTTTGCTTTTCCAAGGTTCTAGTTTGTTTTTGTTTTTAACTGAATGAAAAATTTTAAATACGCAGTGGTTGTGAAAACCATCATAATTATTTAAAAGTCCTTGTATGCTATAAACAGATTTAGAAAGCTTTGGTGAGAGAAAGAAAAGCATCCGGAGAGCAGGTGAGAGAAAGAAAAGCATCCGGAGAGCAGGTGAGAGGCTGGTGGTCCTGCCTGTGTTGATGGCCTCTGGGCTTCTTGTGTGGGATTGAGTGCTCTTCCTAACGAGGTCTGGAAGCACAGGCCTGCGGCAGCTGGGTTCCTTGTTTAACCAACACCCCTTAATGGCTACAGGTGCATCTTATGAGTGCAACCGCTTGACTCAGATCCAGCAGAAACCAGAGCTCTTCCTCCCACGCTTTCAGCTTACATTCCACGGAGGAGCCGGCTGGAGCACGCATCTGCTTTACTTTACAGGGTTACAGCGTAATCCTTCCCCAAACAAAATCTTTTGATTTATATTTTTTCCTTTATTCATCAATCAAAAATACTGTGCTGACCTTTTGTGATTCAGTTAGGTAGGTGCTTTCTGGTCCAAGGAGTTTGTTTTTGTTTTTGTTTTGGTAACTGTAAAAAATTAATGAAAATGAAGAAATATTTAATGCACTTTAGTTTGTCTTTACAGGGAGAAAAGGTGGTGGATATAGTTTTGTTAAGAATGATTCTCTGACCGATTTGACTTTCTCCAGTAACATTTTATTCATCCGAGAGTAAATAATAAACATGGTAGATTGTATAATATATGCATAGTTCTTTCTCCCCACCTTCATCCCCGCCCCACATCTTGCCATGGCTTCCTCTGGGTATAGTGGATTTTGCTAGTCCCTTTGACTTTGGGCTTGGCCATGTGATTTGCTTTGACCAATGGAGTGTGGGTGGAAAGTCTATGGGTTCTGAGTGGGAGCTTCAAGAGGAATTGCATGTTGCCTCTCTTCCTTCTGCTACCATGGAAAAGGCATGCATATGGTCTGACATGCCAACTCCCTTGAAATCTGTTGTTTTTTCCTAGATTACCATTTCAGCAGGGCAGATTTACTTTTTAAAACAATCTGGACAATCTTAGTCTTAATAGAACAGATGATAACTATTGTAATCAGACAGGCTACCTTTTGGTAAAATGATATTTATGGGTGACCACACCTTCTGGCCACAGTGGACTGGAAAACGGGTAGGCACTTGACTCAAGTAAAACCAGTCTGAGGCTGGCCAGCTGCCTGTAAGGTGGCCTGGCAGAGGGGCTTTCCCAGACACGAGTGATGTTGATGAGATTAGATTAATCAGAATCTCTCATAAGGAAATTTGTAGGTTAGAATTGAACAGTAAGCAACAGGAACGAAGCATAATACCAAAAAAGAAGCAGAAGTAGCCAGAGAGAAGCTTTCTCCCACATTAATGTTGAGTACAAGAATGAAGTTCCACAGCATTTCTGAACGAGGGTGGGGTTGCTACAAGTGCTGTGGATTCTGAACGTCTTTTCGGTACTGAACTGTGTCTTGGCCCCTACAAGGTTTGGCTTATGTGGCCAGCTGGTTCTGGGTTCTTGATTCTCTTGAGACTTCTGTCTCCTTATTGCTATACCCAGCTGTACTTTGACATCCTGTGGCTTGAGATAATGTGTACCCCCTCATCGTTTTGTAGGCAAAAGACCTGAGCTAATGCAAGTTCTGTTTCTACCCTGCTCTCTAACAGCGGCACCTCCTGATTACGCAGAGCACCAAAGCTTGCTTTCTAGAGAGGGAAAACCCAGCTGCTCAACTTCTCTTCACTCCCTTTGTAGCTTAGTCCTGTCCACATTCCCCCATTTCTAAGCAAGCTTGACACATGGAAAGAGGAGCGCACAGGTCAGTTCCATCAGTTCCCTGAGACTCCTGCAACACTTGGAGAATTGTTCTGCCTGGCTGTGGGTTAGTAGGACCTTGATGGTATTGCCATATTCTTACTTAAGCTTCCATTTGAGTTTTTAACAGAAGCATTCTCAGGCCTCAGGGATTCTTGCCCACATGGAATGGAGAATGCCCAGCTTCAGTGAGTGAGTGTGGATTGGGAAACCTTTTCAGTAAGATTCCTGAAATCCCATCATGCCTCCTGTTCATTCATCTTTTCTGGGGGATGGGTTTTTTGGCAACCGCAGTGCGGTATGTGTGTAAGTACATATCAGGCATGCTCTGCCATGTCTTGAACATGGAAATATAGCAAAATTAGATGCCTCTCTTTGAAAGAGTTTTTCAAAGACAGTTAGTGGAGAAAGTGATTCATGGTGATTCTTGTCAGAGATCCCAGTATCCAAACCACACCTTAATATACCTTAAGAATATATACTCTAAGTAAAAAATACAGGCAAGCATGCCGAAGGTATTATAAATTGTATTCTTGTTATTGAAGATCAGGTGGTTAAGAAATTTGGACATAGGCTCTTTTGTCCCAGCAAAGACACGAGGTAAGTTCCACCCTTCTTCTCATCATCTATTTAGCGCTCTCTGCATGCCAAACACTGTACTAAGCGCTTTATATGCATCAAGTAAATATGTTGCATTATAATACTTGTATATTACTTGACTACTTAAAGTGTACTCCTTAAGTTAGGAACCAAAAATGAGTTAAAAATCACAGAAATCAATCTTATTCGTTGAAAAAAGTGCCACTTTAGCTCTTTGTGTAAGTTATCTTTAGGCGAGTACAGTCAAAATTTGACTATATTTTAGATATTAATTTTTTTTTTTTAAATATGGAGTCTCACTTTTTCGTCCAGACTGGAGCGCAGTGGTGCAATATCGTCTCACTACAACCTCCACCTCCCAGGGTTCAGGCGATTCTCCTGTCTCAGCCTCCCAAGTAGCTGTGACTACAGGCGCCTGCCACCACTCTCGGCTAATTTTTTGTATTTTTAATAGACACGGGGTTTCACCATGTTAGCCAGGATGGTCTTGATCTCCTGACCTCATGATCCGTCCACGCTCAGCCTCCCAAAGTGCTGAGATTACAGGCGTGAGTCAGCTCACCCAGCCCTGATATTTTAAAATTTTATTACATGTAAGACTTTTAACACAGTAACATGTTTTTAAAATTTGTCATGTGACTATAAAGCTGCTAACAAGAGTTGTTTAGCTTAACAAAAATTACTTAAATGCAGCCGAGTGTGGTAGCTCATGCCCGTAATCCCAGCACTTTGGGAGGCTGAGGCAGGTAGCTCACTTTGAGATCAGGAGTTTGAGACCAGCCTGTCCAACATGGTGAAACCCCGTCTCTACTAAAAATACAAAAATTAGCTGGGTGTGGTGGTACATGTCTGTAATCCCAGCTACTTGGGAGGCTGAGGCGGAAGAATCTCTTGAACTCAGAAGGCAGAGGTTGCAGTGAGTTGAGCTTGTGCTGCTGCACTCCAGCCTGGGTGAAAGAGCGAGACTCAATCTCAAAAAAAATTTTTTTTCAAATCCAAAATAAGCCTTTCTAATCAGTGGGTTCCTACAGCTGGTTGAAGTCCATTATGATACCTATCAAACAAAGTCAAGCAATCAAGTCATATCTGAAAATTATGGTGGAATCAAAGTCCACAGTAAATCTTGATTTATTCTAGAGTTAATAATAGTTGTGATCTGAAATCAAACTTCCTAATACGAAAATTTTCCTAGATTCAGAAGTGGTTATAGATTGGTATATCATGGTTTAAGTGTCACTACTGGTTTGAGCTTTTCTGACAGGTGCTCCAGTTAAAACTGAGCACATGTAAGGATTTTTTCTTTCATTTGTGTAGAAATTTACAGCCTATGAATGATGTCCACACAAATTATTTCACATGGCCCCTGCTGCAGTCTTGTAGGTAGATAGGTTGGATGGCATTATTCTGTGTGTCTTTATCCACTCTGGATTTCAACATCCTAAAGGTAAAGCCTGTGGGTGGTTTTATTGTATTCATTCCTTTTGAACTTCTTACCAGTTTCTTTGCCTGCCAGATAAAAATCTTAAGACTCTTCTGTAGGACTTTTGTGAGAATGAAGTAAGATGAAGTCTATAGAAGATATCTAGCATACTGCGAAACACATAGGTGCCCAATCTGTGCTTGTTTCTCTCTCCCTCATCCTAACTTTCCAAACATATAGCATTCACATTCCTAAGTGTCATATTTTTCATGGTAATGCTCATTGCAGGTGTGGGAGCGACACTGGGATATATTGAGGAAAGAATGAGGGCTGGCACTAAAATCCCAGCTTCACTGTTTGCTAACCAAATGACGATGGTCAAGCTTCTGATGAACATCTCTGTGGTTTCCTTGTTGGCAAAATGGGTATGATCGCAGCTTACATGGTTGTCGTGTGTGTTTGCTCTCTGTAGCCTAGTAGGCACTCAGTTCTTGTTTCTCGAGTCTGCCATTCATGTAGATAGTCTTGTGCATTTAGAAAGGTCCATAATTTCTGTTGTTCTCAGAATCTGGGCAAAAAGAAAAGCAGAAGAGGAACATGTTGTGTGTGTATGTTTATGTTAGTTATCAGTTGCTGCATAAAAATTACTCCAAACTGTAGTGGTTTAAAGCCACAAACACTACCTCAGGGTTTCTGTGGTTCAGGAATTTAGAGGTAACTTGGTTGGTTGGTTCTGGCTCAGCTTCTTTCATGAAATTACAAACAGGATATCAGTAAGAGCTCTAGTTATCTGAAGGGTTGACTGGGTGTAGAAGACGCTTTCAAGATGGTTCACTCATGTGACTGTTGGCAGGAGACTTTAGGTCTTTGCCCCATGAGTGAGTCTCTCCTTAGACTGTTTGACTATTCTCATAGCATGGAAGCTGGCTTCCCCCAGAGTGAGTGATCCAACAGAGGACAGACAAAGAAAGCAGCCACAGTGCCTTTTACAATATAGTCTCTGAAGATGCAAACATCATTCCATTTTCATTCATTCATTCATTCATTCATTCATTTGAAACAGGGTCTTGCTATATTGCCACGGTTAGTCTCAAACTCCTGAACTCAAGCGATCCTCCCACCTCAGCCTCCCAAAGTGCAGAGATTATAGGAGTGAGCCACCACACCTGGTTTGTTCTTAGACAAGATTCACTAAAACCAGTCCCTGCTCAAGGGGAGATTAGACTGTTAGATTTCACCTCTTAGAAAAGTATCAGGGAATTTGTGGACATATTTGAAAACCATCACAGTGTTCAACAGAAGAGGCACTCTTGATGAGAGTCAAAGGAAACGAGGAAGCTGAAAATGGGCAACCTAAAAAGAATTAGCTGACAGCTGGAAAACTTACAGTGTACAATTATACATCAGTAATTTTTTTATTGGAAACTAATTTTTTTTTAGTTTTCTTTATCACATAATACCGGAGCTTAGCTAGATATGTGTGGTGATTTTTTTTTTTTTTTTTTTTTTTTTTTTTTTTTT
>NW_016107403.1:2466096-2510661 GCF_001604975.1 Cebus imitator
TGAGTTTGGCAGTAGTCCCGTGGGGGGAGTAGTTGGGGCCATTGGATGCTGTCATTTAAAAACTGAGCCAGAGAGAAGTTTGTACTGGAAAAAAATGTGAAGTAAATGACAGAATCAGTATTCTGCAAGCTTGGATTCCCTGATGCTCTATTCTAAATTAATTTAGAGATTTTAAAATGCCAATTTTCTATATAACTAAATGCTTCAACAGATTTTGTCTCAATTGAATCCATCAAACTTGAGAGTTGTTTTGGCCTTTGCAAAAATGTTCATATCTTCGACTTCCTTGGTGCTTCTTAAAATATAATGCGTTCAAGTTATAAGTTTATTTTTGTTTGCTCTGGATTTTTATTGCCTCCATGAAAGAATTGGGGTCCCTTAGAAGAACATCAAGGCATCTACTTCTGGCCTGGCAGCTCCAGTGACTCAGCATGTGTGTACTGGGCCCAGGAGGTTTTGGTTTTCTTCTCTGCCTTGTCTTTTCACTGTTTTTGTTTTTTTCATTTAAGCAGAATTTAAATTTCCCAAAGCGTAATAAGTCATTTCCTTCACTATGTCTGCCTTGGTGTCAGAGAAAAATTCCCAACCCTTCTTTATGAAGGTGGTGGAAGCCTGAGACATTCAACTCCTTTAAAGTTTTGTGGCTTCCAGCTATTAGCTGTTTGAGTAAAAGTCATTTCTCTGCCCTTCCCATTGTCTGCGCTTCCTGTTGCTTTCCCTTCCCATTGTCCGTCTCCCCTTCCCATTGCCCATCTTCCCATGGATTCTCAGCCTCAGTTCATCTCATGCTTCTTCATTTCCAACCCCTGTAATTCCATTCCCATGATGCTCCCCTCTGACCACATTCTCTCTTCCATTCCTAAAGAGAATCACCAGGTGGGACATTTGTTATAGAAAGAAAATGAAGATATGAATACAGACTATTTTCTTTGGCCTGATGGATGCCAAAGGAAGGTGGGAAAACTGGAGAAATATCCGTAGAAGTCTCTGCAAAGAGTCAAGAAAAAATGGAGGGTTGAAACATTTGGCTGTGCTGAGGTCAGTGAAAATCCTGGGGGGAGGGAGTATTTTAGTTGAGTCAAAAGGATGGAATGTGGGGAAGAAGAGGAAAAGATTTCTAGGGAAAGGAAGGTGCATGAGTAAGGTGTATGAGTGAGGACCTATGGACAGCGTGGCCTGGCTCAGGCCCTGGCTCTAATGGTGATGTGGTGGCAGGTGAGGCTAGGTTGGACCTAGGTAGAAAAGAGTCTTATTTTCCTTTCAGGGAGTTTGATTTTGTTGGAAATATTTGTCATAACAATTATATAGGATCCTAATATTCAAAGTGTGTGGTAGAGATAATTTGGGACCCTTGAGAAGAATGGCCATCTGTTTAGCTTATGAGTAAGCCATAAAATATATTTCTTGGTAAACAAATAGCCCAGTAGGTATCTATCATTTAGTCAAACTTGCTTCTATGCATACAGATAGATGTTATTTATAGAAATGGTCAAATGCCTCCGTTTACTTGCTCTTTGAAAAACAACAAATGTGGGGATAAATAAAACCTAACTGTGTTCCAAAATTAATGGACAGAAAATATGAGTCATGTGAAGCAGATGTAACCCACTGTTGTTGTAAGGAGCCCATGCAAACTACGCAGATTGTGTGCGTAGTAGAGATGGAAGACAGGTAAGTGTTGATTGCTCTGCTCCTTGTTCTATTTCACGGAGAACAGTGAAGTCCGCCCTCTTGTCGGTTGCACACCCGGGTCCTTCAGCCACATGGCCATCGTGTGGAATTTAAATCTGTGCTGGTGCAAAGGCTGGCATAGAATCATTGAGGAAGGTAAATAATTTTCATTTCTGAAAAAAATCTGTCTTTTAAATGGTTTTTCCTCTTGGGAGACAGACGCTTAGAGTAACAATCTTGAACCGTGATGCCTTTCACTCCCTCCATTTCCCAAAAACCCAGGGCAAACTCATTGAACCCTCCCCAAGTATGGCTCCCATGATTGTCAGGATTCTAGATTGTGGCTGTGGCTTACATTCTCAATTCAGAATTAAGATATTGGGTACATTGAGCTCTCTCTCCCCCTTTCTTCTTTCCTCCTTTTTATGAATGGATTTAAGACCTTTCTTCTTGGAGGATGTGTTTCTTCAACTCTCAGTCACAGCACTTCAAATACTACTGTCCCTTCTGGATGGGGCAACGCTGGTAGGTTCTCTTAATATTCAGAATTAGGAGCAGAGGAGGGATTTGCGGATGTGTTCTAGACGAGGGATTTCCAGATGTGATCTAGACACATCTAGACAGGTGAGTTTTAAAAGTAGTTTTGAAAGAGACACCACGGAACAGCCTGGTGTGATTCTGGGGCCGGTGATTGGGAAAAGAAAAAACAGTTGATAATAAAAGTGGAGAGCAAGCAAAACAAACCCGTGGCTTTTTGACATTTTCATGATCTGTCCTTTTCTGTAAAATATTTTCCTTTAACATTACAGACCCTGAAGGGATTCACCTGTCCAGGCATACTTCTTTGGTTTAGGGATGTGGAATACTCAGAAAAGTTCAGGACAGGCTTAGGTCTGTAGTCCAGGGACAGAGGTGACAGCACTTGCTGAAAGTTCTCCACTAACCAGAGGCAGCAACAGGGCACACACCTCAGTCCTAGTGGCCCCAGAACCACACCAGGCTGTCCTACAGTGTCTCTTTCAAAAATTAAATATCTTACACCGATTTTACACAGTTAGAAGTTCTCATCATGTGTCAAGATGATTCTTGCATAATATGTTGTGAAATTTTAGTAGCAGATAATTTTGTTTTTCTTTTCAAAAGCATTTGAGAAATTGCTGTTTTCCGTTGCATATTCAGTTATTCTTTTTAGCATATTTAATAAAAAAATGTTTCACTTTTAAAAAATGTTATTGGCCATTTTTTGCGTAATTTTTTTTAGGGGAAAAATGTCTTGTGTGAAGATGGCAAGGTTTCCAAGCCATAATGACTTACACTTTTCCTTGATTTGAGACTTAGATTTCTGTCACTGGTGTACCAATTGTTTCTCTGTCTGCCTCTTTCTTTAGTTACTCCTACCTCAGTAACTCAAGAGATGGAGCTGAAAGGTTACTCTGGATTCTTACCTGTGGAACTGCCCACATCAGTACTAGTGACCTCATCTGAGTTTCCTCCTTGGAGGGTTTTCCAGGACTGGGGCAGCCTGGTGAAGTAATAGATTTGATATTAATTTGTATTTACATAGCACCTTTCTTGAGGAACACAGAACACTCTATGGGCATTATTTTAGTAGTCCAGGAGGAGTTAAGCAAGTCTGGAGAGCTGAACAATAAAGTTCTGTTATTCTAAGCATTATTTAATATTTTTATGACTTGTCCTTCAAATAATTCTTGGCCTTTGGGCAAGCGACAGACTGCAAGTGGGAGAATGAGCTGTTAGCTCAGTCTCTCTTACGCCCAGAAGAGTGTACGCATGACCTGTGTGTTGAATCAGTTTATAGGTTTCTTTCAACTGGGTGGTGGCTTTAAACCACAGAGAGGTTGTTTCTTCCCAGAGGACACTGCCTGTGCTGGTTGGTCCCCATTGTTTAAGTTGGATGCATGCTGGTGTGCTGTCGCAGCATTCTGGACGAATGCTGAGGAGACTGTATTTGTGCGTGGCATCTGATGTGAGTCTTGAACTTGTTATATTTATTTCTTTGGCTGCCTTTGCTTTTGGTCACATCGTAGTCTAATGACCGAACAAGGGCAACGGTGCCCTTTTCTAGACTTAAGTCTGTGCGTCAAGAACGATTTTCAGATTTTTGTATTTTTCTCTATTGTTAACAACCCTGAAGCAGAAATGAAAGCTTTCTATCACGGGAGGAGGGGCAGCAGCTTCACTTCCATCCCATTCACCATTCACTCTGCATATCTGTGGTTTGTTTTAAGCCGAGTGCCAGCGCCTCTTCTTGGAGGTATAAATTTGCACAGGGTCTGGCAGACGCTGCAGACAGGATGTTGACTCTTGAGTGTCTTGACTGACTAGGAGGCCCAGTGGAGGTGCTGCATGGCTCCAGGCAATCTGTGCCTCTAGCCAAGGCCTCTAAAACCCAAAGTTTTAAAGTACTTGCTTAAGATTTTGGGGGCTGATTCACCTATAGGGATCTAAAAATTGCATTTTTTTCCCCTGAAAGACCAAGCACTGAAGCTGTGCCAGTGGTTTCCCTGTTAACTCCTGACTGGCCTGAACTTTTGCTTCTCAGGCTTAAAATTCCCCATCAGCCGGTAGGTGCCAGGCGGGATGGTCTGCTCCCTCTGCTTAGCCCTGAGCTTTTCTTCTCACCGGTGCTGCGGGGCCTTAGACCAAAATGACCTCCAGCATCCTGTGAGTCTAGGATCTCTGTGGGATTCGACAATCACCCTTGCCCCATGGACATGTTCGGGTCACTTTGTTTATTCCACAGTTATTGGGTACCTGTTCTCTGCCAGGCATGAGGGGTCCTTGAGTATTACCTTATTCAAGGCATTCAAAGAAGTTGCCTCTGATGGACCAAACGGCCTTTGGGGGAGAGTTTGTGTCCACTAAACTTCCTACTAAATTCTTGAAAGATGCGTGATATTGTCTTCAGTGTGCCACATGTGAGAAATTTGAAGCTCAGAGCATGGATCTTTGTTTCGTGAACTTTAAAACTTAAACTTTTTACGCTATACCCGAGATATGTGGGAATGATTTTCAAGGAGTAGAGATGGGAGAAGGTGTTTTCTAATCCATCCAGTATTTATGGAGATCCTGTTGGGGCTCTGGATAATAATCTAGTGTCAAAAGCATCAGTGCATTTTCACTACCCATTTCGAGAAGATTGGCATCAAAACCTAAAGCTAATTATAATGAAGAAGTAAGTGCTTCATGGAGATGAGAGGACCTGCTTAGAATACAAGTGTCTGTTTTAGAATTAGATTACTTTATAGCAGAATGCTTGTAAAACACATTTTTATTTTTATATGAAATAAAGTATAGCTTCTGCTTCCAAGAAGATGTGTACATTGTAAAAATCAGAATTAAGTCATATGAAACTGTCTCTGCCTTTTGAAAATCCAGATGATTCCAAGCCAAAAAAAATTTTTTTTTTGGCAAAGAAATAGAAGAAGTTTTTAAAGACAATAGGCCCGGAGAATCTCCAGTGCCTATAAAGTGACTACTGTAGCTAGGAGGTGAAATGGGAATAATGATTTAAGTGCTTGCTTTCTTTGGATGTCTCAGTTTGCCTAAGTGAGCATAATTTAGGTGACTGTGTGAGCATCTGCATGGCAGCTGCTGGCGCTACGAGTTAATGCCAGAGAAGACAAAATAGTTGGCACATGGATTCTAATTTCATTATTATACCAGGAGCCAGAAAAAATAGAGGAGTTTATATTCTTTTGAAGTGGGAAAATGTTGTCTCTTTTTTTCTTGGGTTTCACACACTTGAACACACAAAGTGTCCTCAAGATATTTGTAAGCATTGTCTGACAAGTGAGATTATAAGCTGATTTGTTTGTGCTACTATAAAAAAACAAATCCAACTAGGTGAATCTTGTCTGATTGTGGAATCAGGATTCCATTGCATTTTTTTGAATTTCTAAGTTAAGGTAGACTCCCAGATAACTTTGAGATGTCCTGTAAACACTTAAAGGAGGGGATCACGGAAGTGTTTCTTTCTCTTTTTTCTTTTTTTTGAGATGGAGTTTTGCTTTTGTTGCCCAGGCTGGATTGCAATGGCAGGATCTTGGCTCCCCATAAACTCCGCCTCCCGGGTTCAAGTGACTCTCATGCCTCAGCCTCCCGAGTAGCTAGAATTACAGGCATACACCACCACACCCAGCTAATTTTGTAATTTTAGTAGAGACAGAGTTTCTCCATGTTGATCAGGCTGGTCTTGAACTTCTGACCACAGGTGATCCACCCAGCTCGGCTTCCCAAAGTGCTGGGATTACAGACGTGTTTCTTTTAAGTAAAGTTTTATCGGAAAACAGCCATGCCCACTCATTTGCATATGGTTTTTGACAGGCTGCTTTCCAGCTAAGTGAGTCTACAGAGTTGAATAGCAATAGAGTCCTTTTGGCTTGCAATCCTAATATAGTTAGTTTGGCCCTTCATAGAAAAAGTTTGCTGGCCCTTGATTTAAAGTATTGATCAATAGTAGCTTCCTACTGGATGTCATTTTGCAAGGTACTAGAAGGCCTTCTTGGCCACTAGGACATCTCTCCATCTCAGACAATGTTTCTTGATCCTCCAGGATTAGAACCACTGGTGAAGGAGAAACTGTCTTGGAAAACCATTTGAAAAGAATGGAGGGCTTTCTCCTCCAGAGGAATCATTTTTCTTCTTCTAAGTGAGAGGGCCAACCCAGCTGATGGCTTCAAGTCATTCTAATTGTAGCTTCTCTTGATTATGTGGCAGTTATCTTTGAGTATTTGAAGGACTGTTGTGTGGAAGAGGCATTAGATTGTAAGGCCATGGGGAACCAAATTCGAGTTAGTGTGTGCAAGTTACTGCGAGGCCAGATTTCGGCTCAAGAAAAAATAGTACTTGCTGGGAACTGCTTATAACTGTCATGTGTTTTTGAGGGTAATGAGCTCCCCATCACCAGAGATTTTCAAATAAAGGTTAGATGACCACTTGATAGGTGGAATGCAAACAGTGGATGAGAGATGGTTGTGTTAGAAAACCTCTGAGGCCCCGTTCCAACCTTGAAATTTGAATGGCTTCTTTGGTTAAAGTTCTTTGTTTCCAGGTTCAGATTATGACTACAATTTTAATTTGTTGACGGTTTTATAGAGGCATCTTGGGATGATTTTCTGAAAATATAATATTAGCCAAACCAAAGCAGTATAAAGAGAGTTGAGCTTTTTTGGTAAGCAAAGATGGTATCAGACAGGCTGGCCCAGAGCTTCTCTCCCCTTTGACCACGCCAGTCGTAGAGAGGCGTCAGAAGGGCACTGCTTCTTGACGGCTTTAAAGCCTCACAAATGACCGGCTCTCTTCAGCTCCTGCTACCGTCTCTGCTTTCTGCCTAGTGTCCTAGAAAGAGGAAGGACCTGTCTGGGGGCATAGCGCAGATGTAGCAATGCAAACAGGTTGTGTCTTGCAATTTGCCAGAGACTTCAGGTTGGGATCTGGCAGTGAAGGGCAGGTCTGGGTGAGACCATACTGTCTCTATGCAGTTCTGCCATCATAGCACAAAAACAGCCATAGACAGTACAGAAATAAATGAGGATGGCTGTATTCCAGTAAAACCTTATTTACAAAAGCATACAGTGAGCTGGATCGAATCTCTGGACTGTAGCTTGCTGACCGCTGATAGAGAAGTTGAAAGTTAGAGGTGGCTAGAAAATATCAGCTTCAGTTCTCTCATGTTTTGGAAAAAAGGTGAAATGACATATCCAGAGTCACACTGTGGTTGAGCTGGGATGGCAAACCAGGATGAACTTTTAGTCTAGTGCTTATCTTGTGATACTATATCGCCTCGGCTGTGTGGTCAGGTGATAGAAGGCCACGTGAATGAAAGAAAGCTCCATCCCCAGTGACTGCTCCAGGTGAACAGAGACAGTGACAACCCAAGGGTGTTATTTTTAGGGAGGAAACCCTTTATCCTTGTGACCTGGCTTACTCTTTTTAAAGATGGGCCCTGTTCACAGGAAAACAAAATATACGTTGCATAAATTCCTGGAGAAATAGCACCCTGGAGTTGTGAAAAAGCCATGGGCTCCCACAGCTGCGTCACAGGATTTGATCACTTCAGCTGAGAGTGCCAGGAGATTTGAGACAGATGTTTTCAGACATGCCGCATGCCTAAAACATTTCCAGGGGTCGGGCTACAAATAGTGACTTAATAAGTGGAGAAACAGGGAAAGTATGCAAGTTGAGGACACAAGCGTTTATTCACCGCTAGGTGCATGGCCAAGCCCTTTGCATTACATCTGCTTGTCAGGGTTGGCTCTTTAATCTGTCGTGCCCTCGGTATTGCTCTTTGTCTGCCCGTGAATAAAGTGCAGCATTGTGGTTAGTAATCCCACTCCAGTGACTCGACTTCAAATGTGGTTTTGGAGCGCATCCCAGAGTTCTGTTTGCTAAGCTTCCTACTCCTGTTTCAGAGACACCACTGAATACAGAGCAGCGAGCACTGAAGCCTTCCCTCTTTCCTTAAACCTGTCGGGTTGTGGGCTCTCTTTCCCCCTCTTGCTCCTTTCTTTTCTTTTTTTTTCTGTTTTTTTTAAACCTTCCAAGGCAAGTTCATGGATACTAAGCTGTTGTGTTTGTTGTTCTTTTTCTCCCTGCCTCCGCTCCTAGTGAGTAACCACACTGGCCGCATCAAGGTGGTCTTTACTCCGAGCATCTGTAAAGTGACCTGCACCAAGGGCAGCTGTCAGAACAGCTGTGAGAAGGGGAACACCACCACTCTCATTAGTGAGAATGGTCACGCTGCCGACACCCTGACAGCCACGAACTTCCGAGTGGGTGAGTTCCTCCACGGTCCCTAACTATCCTTACTGAGTCGAGTTTTATGAGACTGTAGCATTTAGACACCCCCTCCATTCACACTGCTCTCTGCTTCAATGGGTGTCTGTCTATGAGTACGAATATGCTTCCCTCATGGGATCTTTTAAATTACTTTCGGAATAATTTTTAACCTGATTTTTGGTTTCGCAGAGGAATGGCAACTAGAATATTTTCCCTTATTGCTTAGTATTTATGCAGCCATGTGGCAATGGGAATATATATAGTAGAAGAGAAGTGAGTAGGTTTTAGATTTAGACCCTAAGGCATGAGTTGTGCCGATCAGCTTCAAATTTTATCAGCCCAGTAATAAGTGGAATTTGCATTTGATTTGACTTATGTTATAAACTTTGGAAGGTAGTGATGAAATCTGAAGTTTTTACTTCAAAAATAGCCAAGCCCTAAAACAAAGCTCTCAGAATTGTCAAAAACCTGTACTTGGTTAGAGAAAGGGATACAGAGGTTGCATCTTTTGCCATGTTTCTCCTCCGTCTCACAAGACTGAATTATAAATTGATATATAACGTGGATTTGGGGAAGATAGATGAGTAGATTACTCTCAGCACTCCTTTAAGTTAACTTAAATATGAACTAGTAGTTGCTGTCTGCAAGAAAGGCTTGTTGCTGTGTTTTAAATTTTTGGTTTTTACTTTTTTGCAAATGGAGAAAGTATTGCGGTCCACTGAGTGCTGTCATGTTGCCATGTTGTCACGCAATACGGTATTTTTGTTGCAGAAAAATGTCTTTTATTATTTTTTGACCAATTATGGTTTGCCATGTGTACTCAAATAATCGCAGACACCCATGTTAACTTTCTGAGTTACTCACAAGAATAACCCAAATGTCAGACAGATAATAACACTGGCTAGATCTGGTCTTTTTATGGAATATTGCTGTTTAGTCTTGGAAGTGTGTGTCTGGGGGGGTGGTAGGAGAAGGCGGTGTCTATTTCAAACTGATTTATATCAAGACAAAATAAAAGGGCAGCCTGAAGTTCTTATTAGCTCTTTGATTATTCTGCTGCTTTATTGTGACTCCCAATCCTTAGGCGGTCGAAGCAGTATTTTTGATCGTCTGTACTTGGTAAAAATATATGCCCATAGATACGATTTAAAAGGGCATTTTGAGTTTCCTGGCTATGATAGGGGTACTCTGGGCATATTTTTGAAGAGAATTTAGCTGTTAGGTGCCAAATGGCACATTATGCTTTGCAGGGCAGAGAGGCGAGCCTAGTGGGAAGTGAACTGATGATCAGGAAACTGGATTCTGGTCCTGGTCCTGCCACTAACTAGCTAATCCATAAGGCATGCTAGTTAATATTTCTGGGCCTCAGTTTTTCTCATTTATAAAATAAATGGGATTGTATTTAATGACCTTTAAAATTTAGTCCATCTCTAAGATCCTATGACTTTTTATCAGCAATAAATAATACTATTTTCTGGCTTTTTTTTTTTTTTTTCCTTGGAGGGCTATAGACAAGGAGGGGAAGGGAAAAGGCAATTCCAGTAGATTATCACAAGTCTGATGGCTTTTCCCCACTTTACCTTTCTCAGTTGCCTTCCTTACTCACTGCTCCTTTCCCTCCTTGCGTTTATTGTAAATCTTTACAGTAGCAATTACAAAATGATCAAATGGGTGGGAATTTTTTGGCTTCCAGTGTATTCATTTTGAAACTAAATATTTTGAAGGCTTTGAGAAACAGAGGAAGTGTACTTGTTGAAACACGCTGCACACTTTCCTTTCTGGCACTGCACCAGAGGTTTAGGAACAGAATATACATAGCCTATTCAAAATGCAAAGTGAAACAAAATTATTTACAAAAGCATTTCAAAAGCAGAACTCCACTCTCCGTATCAGATTGGCATAGCAGTTTAATTTTTTAAGAAGTAAAGGATGGGGTGAGAAGGGTCCATAGTAATAAAGTTTCACATTGGAAATTGTGGGCTTTTATTTCATTTATATTCTGAGCTATGTCCCTCTCCTGTCTACATCTTATTTCAAATATTAGACAGTTTGAGGGGCAAGTTTTGTGGTCTTTCCTTATCTAAGAATGGTCATTGTGTAGAACTTATAGATTGTGATCCTTTGAAAATACAGAAAAATTTAAAAAATTTGTATGCATATTTCTTTTTGGGACTTTACTGGTTTCATATAATTTTATTATTTGCAGAAAGTAATTTTCAGTTTTTTTTTCTTCTCTCTTTATATTTGTTTATAGTATAGTAAATCTTTTGACAAAAAAGACATATTTGGAAAATAGTTTATCATTTGGGGAAAATTCAAAATTTACTGTCACTTGTCAGCTACTCCCTTTAATATTTGTGGGTACTTAAAGGTGAGAGCTGGCAAACGTTTTTTAAAGGGCCAGAGAGTATAAAATAGGTTGTAGACTTTGTGGGCCATACAGTTTCTGTTACAGCTACTCAACTCTGCCATTATAGTTTGAAAGCAGCCAGAGACAATAAGAACAAGAATAGGTGTGGCTGTGTTAGAAAAACATTTGTTGGGCTGAATTTGGCTTGAGTGCCGTGGTTTGCTGACCCCTGCACCAAAGAGTCCACATAATCCAGGGAAAGTTACATGGACTTCATAGTTGAGGCCCCTTAGTTAACTAATCAGTTTTGATCATCAGAACAACAGCAATAATTTCCAGCATTTGCACGGTAATGTACACTTAGATGTGATCATCACCATTTTTCCAATAAGGAAACTTAGATACAGAGTGTTAATTAAGTGAGCTTACTTTAGTTTCATGGCAAGTCAGTTAGCTATGCCTAGAACCTAGATGTCCTTATGTCATCTGTTTTCTTACCTGCCTGGAGCCTGACCATGATGAAAGGAGGGACAAGGTGAAGGACCTCATGGAGTTGGGTCTTGTGGGAAGGCTGGCTGGGGTAACAGAGAGAGAGAAAGCAGCTGAGAGTCCAGAACACCCCAGATTGAATCCTGGGAAACATTGGCTCTGTATGTTCTCTGAGCCCTGCTCACCTCCTCCATACAGTGCGGGTCCTAATAGATAGGAAGAGGTTGTTCTTTTACAGGCTCTTTCCTGGGATAATTCCTTCCTTCCTTCATGCTGCTTCTGTGTTGGTCTTCTGGTCTGTGTTGAGGGTGAGTCTGGGCTTTTCAGGTGTGAAAGGCAGCAGGTATTTTCGCATGACTATTGAGCGTGCAGTCTCTGTTCTGGAGTATTCAGTGGGAGAAATAATAAGTATAACTTCCACTTAATGTGATTCTAAAAGTGAGGCCCAAATGAATATGGTGTCCAAGGGAACGCTGAGATTCTGGAAGAGCTTGTTTTTATGGATAGTGTTATTGGTATGGTGTAACAGAATATTTACTTTAAATGGTATTTCCTATGAAGCAGGTTTGTAATGATAATGACTCTATTTTATTTTATTTTTTGCAGCAGCTTGAGCTCTGCATCCCCGTTTGCCCCACCCCTGCCTTTTTAAAAATGGAAACATATCCCTCGTTGGGTGGGCCAGCAGGTTCACTGCTGTTGTTTTAATGGATTCTTAACCTTTTATAGGGCTAAAATGCAGATGACCTTCTGGGATTTTTAAGTTGTTTATAAAATCTTAAGTTCCTCTGACAAGAAGAGCATATAAATTCATGTTGTCACAACTAGAATATTTCAAACGCAATAATGCTGTCACTTGGTATAACTTATTTGTAGAGACATTGAAAAGCAGTCATCATGGTTAAAATAACACATTGGGTTTATGTGATTCTGCTTTCTCTGAGTTACAAAAGACTCATTAGCAGCAGTTGAGTAATTATAACAAACATTTGACCGTTTAAAAAGCATGTTCTCATACATTATTTCATTTGATGCTAACTGCCTCTTAGGTAAATGGTAGTGTCCATAATTTTCAAATATGAGTACTGAGGTTTTGCTGGCTTGATTAAAGGTTATTTAGCCAGGTTTTCTTATCCTAGAGTCATAATACCTCTGGCTCTCCCATGTTGCCTCCTATGACCATGTATTAAGTGACTATGTCTAAAACATGGTAGTAGATTCTCTAAGATAAGCAAATCATAAAGCTGCCTTCTAAGAGCTTATACTTTGAGGAAGAGATGAAAGGCATATGTAAATAACCTTAAATTAAGGTAGAGAGCTGCTAGTGGGCCCCCAGAGAAGGGGAATATCACTTCTAGCTGAGGGAGGATGCTAAGAGAGAAAAGAGATGGCATTCAGTTTTTATGTTTTGTTCACTTGCTGTCCCTGTCCTGCAAGTGTGTTGTTTCATGGTGAGGGCTGAGTAGGTAAGTGAGCGTGGCCCTGATTGTGGACTGAAGGGTGAAGGGGAACTTGAAACATTGCTAAGTTCCAGAATAAAGATGGATGGGGGAGTAGAAGGAAGAGAGAAGCAAAGTTGACAAGGGAAGGAAGAATTTACTCCCTAGAATTGGGCGTGGAGATGGGAAGACAGAGGTGGTTTCTGAGAGTTGGGAATAGTTTCACTTAAATGTGGGACACATGAAAAGTCATAATGGTAGATGACAGGTCTGGGAAGGTAGATTGGTGCAAGGCTGTGGAACACCTTGAATTTCAGACTGAGACATTTGGATTTTATTCTCTGAGAATTGACTAAAGGTACCTGAAGGAAGTTGATGTTTGTCATTTTGAAGAAGAGAGAAGTGTTTTCATTTTTTTTAGCTAGGAAACTCGTGTTTTAAGAGGCTAAATGAGTTTCTGAATGAATGACAACCTCTGGCCTCCTGTAGCTGTTCTGGGGCTTGTCTGATGCTTTGCACTGAAGCTCTCCCTGGAGATTTCACAAAGCCAACCTAACACTGTGGTGCTGGGATGAAGAACAGAAGCAGTTCATGCTGCTAAGCTGACTATGTAGGCTCTCTTTACAAGGAGGGAAGAAACTTTTCTCTCACTGAGGCGTTGAATAAACTGACATAATTGCTCAAAAGGGGCAAGCATATAGATTTTTTTCTGGAAACAGTTCAGTCACTGAGTTTTTCATCCTTTGCTATTCATCATCGTTTGAACTCATCGTGTCACCTGTTAATTAACTGGTGAATATATTTTCCCCTTAATGCATTGTGCAGATACATCTTAGGTTTTAAAAGATGTTTCAATACAGGCCAGGCACAGTGGTGGCTTACTCCTGTAATTGCAGCATTTTGGAGGCTGAGGCAGGCAGATCATGAGGTCAAGAGATTGAGACCAGCCTGGCCAACATGGGGAAACCCTGCTTCTACTAAAAATACAAAAATTAGCTGGGTGTGGTGGTACGCATCTGTAGTCCCAGCTACGTGGGAGGCTGAGGCAGGAGAATTGCTTGAACCTGGGAGGCAGAGGTTGTAGTGAGCTGAGATTACGCCATGGCACTCCAGCCTGGCAACAAAGCAAGACTCCATCTCAAAAAAAAAAAAAAAAAAAAAAAAAAAAAAAAAAAAAAAAAAAAAAAAAAAAAAAAAAAAAAAAAAAAAAAAAAGATATTTTAATACAATACTATAAGAAAGTGGTTGCTTTTCCTTTAGGCAATTTAGAATGCCTAAGAACTTGTCAAAGAAACTACTTCCACATATAGTCATATCAAAGAATTTTATTTTCTAATACTGAATAAATGTCATAAAGTAGAGCATTTTCCTTTTTATTTTATTAATTATTTAATTTAATTTACTTTTTTTAGATGGAGTTTCACTCTTGTTGCCCAGGCTGTAGTGCAGTGGCACGACCTTGGCTCACTGCAGACTCTGCCTCCTGGGTTCAAGTGAGTCTCCTGCCTCAGCCTCCCTAGTAGCTGGGATTACAGGTGACCGCCACCATTCCAGCTAATTTTTTCTATTTTTAGTAGAGACGCAGTTTTACCATGTTGGGCAGGCTAGTCTCGAACTCCTGACTTCAGATGATCCATCTGCCGCAGCCTCCCAAAGTACTGGGATTACAGGTGTGAGTCACTGTGCTTGGCCTTTTCTTTTTAATTTTAATTAAGCTATTGATCACCTTTAAAAGGCTAGTACTAGGAACAGTCATTCACTTAACATGCATTTATTGAGCACATACTATGTGCCAGGTATGGATTCAGGCAATAGCAGCGAACTAAATAAAAGTCCTTCCCCTCTTCTAGCATTAAAAAGACATCGTGTGGCCACAGCGTGTATGAACCACGAAGATGTTGTGCTAAGTCAAATAAACCAGTCACAAAAAACAAATGCAGTATGATTCCATTTATACGAGATGCCTAGAGTAATCAAGTTCAAAGAGAGAGTAGAATGGTGGTTGCCAGGGATTATAGGGATGGAATGGGGAGTTGTTTAATGCGTGTAGGATTTCAGTTTTGCAAAATGAAAAAGTTCTGGCGATTGGATACGCAATAATGTGAATGTAATAAACACTACTGAACTGTACACTTAAGATGGCACCTATTGCAGGTATTTTACCACAATTATAAAAATAAATTTTAGAAATATAGTATGTGTGTACACTACTGTCACATAGATACTACCAAAAATATGCTGTAAGAAACATGATATATGAACTAATGTCAGGAAGTGATAGATCCTCTGAGGGAAAACAAAGCTGAGAAGGGGATGGACAAGGGGGAGTGTTGGTGGAAGGCGTGGCTGCCATTTTAGAGAGCTCAGGGAAGGAACGGCTCTCTGATAACGTTTGAGTAGGGGCCTGATGAAGCCATGATGAGTGTTGTAAGGGAACAATACATACAATGTGTGTTTTTTTGTTGTTTTGTTTAAACCGTGGTGTACCCCCAAAAGGCTGGCATTTGGAGCATTCTTTCTTCCAGACTTTTCCTATCCGCTATCTTAGGTTAGGTTTCATCGATCTGCATTGTATCAGGGAATCAAATTAATATCTGCAGATAAGGAGCCTTATACACAGAGGATAGAGGCAACCACCTCTTGTTCTCTGGGTAAAAAAAGGGTATGGTCCTGGAATCCTTGGAGGAGTCTTGATGATTTTTAATAAAAAGTAAAGGTCTTAGATTTAAAAAAAAGTTATCAAGCGAGTGGTGTCACCTTTCTTCAGCATTCTTTTATGGAGGGCAGATCATATGAGCTTGGTATGGAGCCTACGTTTAATTAAGGGAAATAAAATTAGTTTTTGCTTGTGAGTGGAGGTATGGTGGGTGCATGGTGGCAGTGGGCAAGAGGGCAGGAGGACCCTGGAGAGAGGAAGGGGTGCATGGAAAGGTGGTTCCATGGGTTACCTGGAACAAGAGGAGCAATAGGTTGACCCTATGGGCAAGAATCCGGAGAGAATAAGGTCCTATTTGGTTGAAGAGGAAAGTGACTGAGGCAGAGAAGTGGGTGAGGGCAGAGTGGCTGTATAAGAACATATGTCTGTAGCCAGGACGGTTTTTAAAAAATTAACCTTAGCTAAAAGAGGGTTCCGTGGTTTGCCAGACCTGTGAGAAAGGCACGTGTGATAGATTGCTCCTTTTAAGCCATGCCTGGCCTGTATCGTGGGAGTGGATGGGGCTCCTTGAAGGGCTTGTGCTAGGCCAGCTTGGAATAAATAACCTTTCAAAATTCCTTGGAACCTGTAACACAATGTCACAAAGTGTGTATTCTTTCCTAGGCTGTCGGCTTGAGCATACGGAGTGATCTTTGATCAAGTCCAAACTGCTTAGCGTAGCGCGCAGGGTCCTGCCGCCTGGCTCCATGACATTCATTTTGGCTGTGCCCCTTCTCCCACCCCAGTCCTCTACTTCTGCCAAACTGAGCCTCCAGGGATACCAAAGGTCTCCAAGTGCGCCGGGGTGTCTTGTGCTCCTGTGCCTCTGTGCTCACGACTTTCTCTGCCTGGAGGGTACATTTCCCCACCCAGTCTGCTTGGGCAATCCCTCACTTCTTTTTCAAGACTCAGCCAAGTGACGATCCTGCTACAAAGCCTCATTTCCGTTATTTGTGGACATGGCTGTTTCTTCCACTACACTCTAAACTGATTGGGAACAAAGACTTGTCTGCTTCATCTTGGCATCCCCAGTACCAGCACAGTGACTCACTTTGGAGATGCTGAATGCATTTTTGTTGACAATAAATTGTATATGCAGCTGCCTAGGTTGTGACGTGTGCTCAGACTTTACCTGATACAGCTTCATCGTTAGTTCTCAGGCAAGTAAAATCACAGAAGTAAAATAATGAACTGAGAAGACTGTGTTAGAGTTTAGGGGCACAGGAAATAGGATATCCCACTGACCACAAGATGCATGAAAGAGGAGACCCTGGTAGCAATTTGCATGGAGTTTTAAGTTTTTAACACTGATTTCACTGTACTTTCTACTCATGGGCAAAGTGCAATTAGATTTCGATACCTTTAGTCCAGCTGTTCCTGCTGCATGGAGTTCCCACTCCCTGCTCCTGCATCCATGTAAATACTGGCAATCTTTTATGGAAGAACCTTAAGTTCCATTTCGAGCAGTTCTGCCTGTGCTGTTTGGTTTTTGTTTTTGTTTCTTTCCTATTATAGCTCTAGTCATTACTATGTCATTTGACACTTGGTTGTCCAGCTTCGGGTTTTTCGACTGTCTCCAAGACCCTGGGTTGGTAATCTCGCCTCTCTCATTCTTGACTCCCCTTCATGTAGAACAAATTAGATGATATCCTAACCTTCCTTGGAGGGTTGTTCTGAGGCTCACAAGAATGAGAGACTGAAGGTGCATATCGACTTATTGGATCGATTGGAAGACTTTTTTCTTTTTCTGAAGATGATAAGTCCTTTTCCTAATTCTCAAACTCCATCTCTTGTGCTATGGGGTGGAGACGTTGAGACGGAGTGTGCTTACATCTCCTGGAGCTTGGTGCTCCCTGTGTCCCCCAGAGACAGTGGTTGTTTTATTTACTGATCCTAACAGCACAATAGCATTGAGAAGAATACAGAAGGACATTTCTGTTACCCCTTGACTTTGCTACTCTGGTAGGAGTGCGCAGAAGGCTCTGTCCTTGTTTACATTTAAGCTTGCTGTGGGTAAGTTAGGCCCTGCACAAAATAATGTCAGGCTTCAATATCATATGGCCAAGACGACGTTGTAGCACCATGTCTCCTCTTCACTGGATCACACTCCTTCTTGAGTTCACTTGCTTACACAGGAAGCTCTTGCTTGTTGCCAAGCCTTCTGGCAAGGGTAAAAGTATTTAAACAGTGTAATACATTTTGGAACCAAAAGCTGTGGTCAGGAGGAAAAGCAATCATCTTGAATAGATGGGGCATCTCCAGTGGTGTATGATTATAATGTTTGATAACTTTGTGCTATTCACTTTGCTGTCAGTTCTGTAATTTACCTCTGGGCTCCTAGGTTAGAGTCAATTTAAGGAAGCTGGACTTAAAATAGATATTTGTAATCACATTGATGTGATACAGTATCTACCTGCAACATTTATTGGTATAGGAATTGAGCTCAGTTTTGCATCTGTAGTATAAAAGTCAAATATTTGTACCAACTTTTAACTATGAAGAGGTGTGTATATGTGTGTGTATAAATATATATTTCCAGGAGGAGAAAGAATAATGAATTTGTCTATTATTGGAAAAGCCTCCTGAAACTAACATCACAAATGATGTGAAAATGTTTTTGAGGTCAGCTGCATAGTCATCTTCATGCTGAGCAGTCCAGGAAAATAAAATAACTACCAAAGGGAGAAGGATAAAGCGAGTGAACAATTTTGTTTGAGATTCATTATCCAAATTTATATCATAAAGAAAGATAATAAGAAGAGCCAGATGCCCTTCCATGGCCAATTTAATGCAATGCTGTCATTGATACACTTACTAAAACTTGATTTTCTATTTAGTTGAAGGGTATGGGCCTAAGAAATGGTTTACTGTTCAACCTCATTATCTTGAATTTAGACTCATGCAATAATTACTGAAAAATTGGCACGACTGAGTGATGGCTTTTCCTAAGATTTGGTTGGGAAGAAAAACTTTGTGCAATAATGAGAGATTTCTTCACCCTGAGACCAAACATCATTCAGATGCCCATCAGATTCAGCAATAATTGGTCTGGATTGTGGGGACTTTATAAGCTTTCCTAGTGCAGAAATTCAGCCTAATTTTCATCAGATTCACCCTAGAAGAGATAAAAGGGAAGCTTGTCATAAAAATCTACTGCAGTGAGGAAAGCAGAGTGCTGCCCTTTTCCTGGCAAGTTAGGAAGTATCCTAGAACATTCTTAGCTAAAGTCTTATTTAGCAAGATTAGAATATGTCACTTTTTGCCACTGCATTGTCCTTTGCTGAAGAAAGGGTGATTTATGAGTCCTCTGGATCTTCTTGTGGTATTAATAACATCTTGAGCCAGCTGTTTTATTGGGTGTACACAGAGGGTAATTAGAAACATCTGAGAATCCCATGGTGTGCCCAGAAAACCATGACACTGTGTGGAAAAGAAAAAAGAATAACCTTAATGCCAAAATTGTATGCTTGGTAAATAAATGAATTAGGATTGAACAAAATTTACTTTGTATTATACCATTTTTCAAAAAGAAGCTAAAGTCTTTAGGCTGAAAATACCCTTTTATTGAAATACACTCACTTCAGAAATCATAACCTTATTTGGTAAAAGCCTACTGACTCTGCTGTTCATACAGTAATTATCATTTCCCTTCTGTCAAAGTCTATCATATTATGGGCCATTTTGTGCCAGAAGAAGTATTTACCTGGCAGTTACTTGAAAATTTTAGACTTCTGAAGGATCTCATTTAAGGAAATTAACTCTTAAAAGCACCAGGGACTAATAGTGTCTAATTTGCCTAATAGTCTATCCTAGAAATCGAGTTGGGATGTAGGAATTTGGGCTCTATTTTGGCTGGTTATTTGAAATTTGACCTCCAGTGGTGGCTGAGTTTTAAGTCTTTGTGGATGCAGCAACAACAGCCACTGAGTTCTTAGGGCTTGATTAAATCAGGCACTGCTCTTCTTACTTGCAAGACAAAATCTAGACGTGAAAACCTAACAGTTTGGTGGTGGCCTGTGAATGTTTCCTTTCATTTTCATTCAAAGATAACGAGCCCCTATGACAAGTCAATGTTGAGTCACGCTGACATAGCCCAGGCGGACATGGACAGAGTTGAGGGTGGAAGCCTCCAGTGTCTTTCCAACCTGTCTTGCTTTGCATGTCTCTGTTCGGTAGGCCATTTTAATTATTTTTAATCATTTTTAATGGATTCCATTGATTGCATGTATTAGGCTATTCTTGCATTGCTATAAATAACTACGTGAGATGGGGCAAGTTATAAAGAAAAGAGTTTTGTTTTGTTTTGTTTTTTTGAGATGGAGTCTTGCTCTGTCACCCAGGGTGGAGTGCAATGGCATGATCTCTGCTCATTGCATCCTCCACCTCCCAGGTTCAAGTGATTCTCCTGCCTCAGCCTCCCAAGTCGCTGGAATGACAGGTGCCCACCACCACACCCAGCTAATTTTTGTATTTTTGGTAGAGATGGGGTTTGACCATGTTGGTCTGGCTGGTTTTGAACTCCTGACGTCAAGTGATCTGCCTGCCTCGGCCTCCCAAAGTTCTGGGATTACAGGCATGAGCCACTGCACCTGGACAAGGGAAGGGGTTTAATGAAATCATAGTTCTGCAGGCTGTACAGGAAGCATGGCTGGGGAGGCCTCAGGAAACTTACGATCGTGGCGGGAGGCAAAGGGGAAGCAGGCATGTCTTACATGGTTGGAGAAAGAGAGAGTGAAGGAGGATGTGTTATGTGCTTTTAAACAACCAGATCTTGTGAGAACTCACTATCACAAGAACAGCAAGGGGAAGTTCACCTGTATGATCCGATCACCTCCCACCAGACCCCTCCTCCAACGCTGGGGATTATAATTTGATATGAGATTCGAGTTGGAACACAAATCCAAACCATATCATTACAGAGATGAAGTTGTAGCTAATGGTGTGTTTTGCTGGAGGTTGTCAGTGACTTAATGAAGCCTCTGGAAGAAGTGGATTCACCTGTGTACAGATGTTTATAGGGTAGGATATAATTACTAACTCAGAAACATGGCCTTAAATGCCTGCTTTCTTCAATCCCTAAATCAGAGATTCTCAGTGCTGGTAATATTATACAACAGAATCTAGGATTGCTCAAAAGGTACAGATGCCCAGCCTGCACCCCAGGGTCCCTAAGTCAGGATTTCTCAGTGTGCTTTCGATATGTGTATTTTGAAAACAAATGATATAGGCAAATGTTATACTTAGCTTTGGTGAAGAACTAGTAATCTAAACTAGTGTCTATCACCCTTTAATGTCCGTAGGAGTCACTGTGGATTTTGTTAAATGCAGATTCTGGTTCAGTGGGTCTGGGTAGGGCCTGAGATTCTAGATTTCTAGCACGTGCTCAGAGGATGCTGTGCTGCTCACCTGTGGATCACCTTGTGAGTTGCAAAGTTCTGAACCATTATTAACCCACCATAAATAATGGTTTCACAAAGGTATGTTATGAATTAATGATATTTATTTATTGAGCTCTTAAATGAGCCTGATACTATATTAGGAAATGATTTATAAATGCCAAAAGAGACTCAACCATATCAGCAAATATGTTAATGTTTTTCAAATCTCCTACTTCAGTTCCTGTTCCTGTTAAAGCTGAGGTTTCCTCACCCTTCTAGGCAGCCTCTCAGGCAGAGTCCTACCAGGACGGCCTAAGCCTGTGGAACACCCATGCATCATTGCCATATTAAATGCTGGGAGGGTAGGCTGCCTTCTTAATTCACCCTACCATTTAAGCTAACTCCAGTCTGTCTCTTCACAATTTTTCAGGGGATGTGAGAAAGTGTCTTCATTCACATGTCCCCTAAATTCCAAGGGATATGGGTCAAGCTTTCCAAAGAATTTTCACCTTTTTTGCCCCAGTGGAACAAACTTGGCTTCTGCAGCACAGCCAGCATCTCAGGAAGTGAAATGATGGATACTGCCTTTCGTCCTCAGCTTGGGAATGTAGCCCAAATCCCATAACAGAAGTTCAATTCCGTAGTCTGCACAATATCTTAACAGAACATTACTACCTGCCAGTAGTGTGGTAGTCTTATACGCAAGGATGATACTCTTGGTTTACTAGTAATAGGACGGATATTTCGTTGTCTTTCCTGGAGAGTTGGAAGGGGAGATATATTTGCATAGATCCATCCTTATTCAAGTCCTACTTGCAATTGATGTTAAGCATTTTGACATTATTTGAGGATACAATCTTTAAATTTGAGACAAGAGAATTGTCTTGAATTAATTGAATGATACCAATTAGTTTAAACCTTTCATGTAGCCATCATACCTTCTGATAACATATGTTCTCTATGCTGAACTTGCCTACCTGAATTGTCCAGATTTTGACTTACGAGCATGATACTTGAGAGCACTTTGAGCACAGAGTTGAACTGTTAGAAAACAAAATAGAGTGAAGATGAATTCATTCACTGGTATCACAAAATTGCAACTTTCCCTTCTGTGTGTCACCAAAACCTCATTGCATTTCCTCCACCTCACTCTGGCCTCTTCCTCTTTCCCACATGGTCTACTAATACCTAGGTTCTTTCTCTTATTCCCTGTCTGCAGCTCTCTTATTTCACTTGTACCCATCAGGCATATTCTCAGCTAGGTGCTCACTCAACTTACTCTGTTACTCTGAAATATCTGGCTCACACTCATAATGCAGAAGTGAAGGGGGAAAACTGTCTATCAAATAGTTCTCAACTGGGGCAGTTTTATACCCCACCTAAGAGAGACATTTGGCAACACCAGCAAATGTTTTTGGTTATCCAAACTTGAGGGATGCTCCTCGCATATAGTGGTTGAGTGCCAGGGATGCTGCTGCGTGTCCTACAATGTACAAGAGAGCTCCCATGGCGGATAATAATTTGGGCCCAAAATGTCAATAGCAACAAAGTTGAGAAACCCTGCTCTAAGCATTGCCATTCTTTCCTATCAGACAGCATCTTAGACCTTCTTTACTGTTTTGTCCAGGTCCTTGGAAAACCCTCCCTCTTAATCTCAAGATTATTCCCTAGATGAAACCTCTAGCCTTTTGTCACAAATGTCCTTCTTTGATGATGGTGCCAGAGCACACCCATAGCTTGCCTTTCAGCTAGTCAACTGGACCCTGGCTCCTAGAGGCTTGATTTACATTTGATAATTTGTATGAGATTATCACATTGGATTTCAAAGGGTGCAAGGATTGAGATGGTTTGGGTTGTGACTGGCGTTCATTCTGAAGATTCTCCGGAAACTGAAACAAGAAATGACAAATGGGAAACCATTTAGCACAGGAGGCATTTTTTGCACGTCTCAGAGGTGATTGTATAACAGAAACCGCTTTTCAACACTAACCGTTGCTACTGTGGATGCTCATTTGCAATATGTCTGAGCTATGGCTGTTGGAAAAGGAGGGAATGCTGAGTGTGTTTATTTGAATGAGAGCATCATCACACGTTCAAATAAACATAACACCTTAGGAGGGTATGGATTTGTTATTTCTAACCCAGACATCTTTACACATGCGTTTTGAAGGGCCATTTTGCCAAGTTTGAAGGAAAAAACTATTTTAAACATTAAAAGTCTGACATATTATTTAACTCATTGAAAAAAGAAAAACCTCTTTGTGGCCAAAACACTCTAGGTCAGCTGGACAACGATGTATATCATGTTTTTAAAGCATTCACTTTTGGACCAAGAAATGGCCCTAGAGAGCAAGTAAAAGACATTGCCCTCACCTGCATATAAACTCATGTAGCAGTTTTCCCTTATGTTTTGGTCATCTTGCCCAGGAAACTTGGAATTTTCATAGTTATTTCTTTTGTGCTTTTTTACTTAAATGAAAATCCTGTTCTTAATTCCCTCGGTGTGTGTGGGGGGTTATGTTTTATTGCTTATTTTCCTGAGACCCCAAACCCGTAATTTACGTGACTGATTTTTTCCCCAATTGCATCTTTTTTTAGTTGTAAAATATATATAATATAAAATTTATTATTTAAGCCATTTTCAGTGTCTGTTTTAGTGGCATTGGGTATACTGGGTATATTCGCAATGTTGTGCAGCCATCATCACTGTCCATGTAATAACGTTTCATCATCCCTAATAGAAACTATACCCATTAAATTAAAATTCCCCATTCCTCTCTCCCTAGCCCCTGGTAACTCCTGTTCTACTTTCTTTCTCTATGAATTTGAGTATTTTAGAAACTTAGTATTTGTCCTTTTGTGAATAGCTTTTTTTTTTCTTTTTTTGAGATGTAATCTCCCTCTGTTTCCCAGGCTGAAGTGTGGTCTCGGCTCACTGCAACCTCTGCCTCCTGGGTTCAGGTGATTCTCTTGCCTCAGCCTCCTGAGTATCACAAATATTTAAAAATATTTTTAGTAGAGACAGGGTTTCACCATGTTGGCCAGGCTGGTCTTGAACTCCTGACCTCAAGTGAACAGCCCACCTCAGCCTCCCAAAGTGCTGGGATTACAAGCATGAGCCACTACACCTGGCCTTACTGTGTTTTTAAGGTTCATCCATATTGTAGCATGTTTTCTTTTTAAGGCTGAATGCTGTTCTGTTATTTGCATAAACTACCATTTGTTTATACATTCATCTGTTAATGTATATATTTAGGTTATTTCTATCTTTTTGCTATTGCAAATAATGTTACTATGAGCCCTGATATATGAGTATTTGTTTGAGTTCCTGCTTTGAATTTTTTGGTGCATATACCTAGAAGTGGAATTTCTGAGTCAGGTGGTTAAAATTCTATGTTTAACCTTTCGAGGAACTGCCAAACTGTTTTCCACAGAGGCTGTGCCATTTTACATTCCCACCAGCAGCGTGTGAGGGCTCCACTTTCTCTACATCTTTGACAACACTTATTTTCCCATTTTTAAAATTGTGCTTCAGTTTACCATTTTTTTTTGTCTTTTATTTCACTTTATTATTTCTTCCCATAGGTTATTGGGGTATAGATGATATTTGATTACATAAGTTCTTTAGTGGTGATTTGTGAGATTTTGGTGCACTCATCACCTGAGAAGTATATACTGTATCCTATTTGTAGTCTTTATCCCTTGCCCAACTCCCACCCTTCTGCCTAAGTCCCCAGAGAGACGTTTGGCAATGCCAGCAAACATTTTTGGTTATCCCTTTTATCCCTTGCTCTACTCCCACCCTTGTATTATTCCATTGTATTGTTCTTATGCCTTTGAGTCCTTATAGCTTAGCTCCCATATATCAGTGAGAACATACAATGTTTGGTTTTCCATTCCTGAGTTACTTCACATAGGGTAAGAGTCTCCAGTCTCATCCATGCTGCAAATGTTGTTAATTCATTCCTTTTAATGGCTGAGTAGTATTCCATCGTATATATATATACCACAGTTTTTTTATCCATTCATTGATTGATGGGCATTTGGGTTGGTTCCACATTTTTTCAATGGTGAATTGTGCTGCTATAAACATGCGTGTGCAAGTTGGAAAAGCCCTTCTAGGCATTGTCTTAGGCAGGGATTTCATGACCAAGAACCCAAAAGCAAATGCAATGAAAGCAAAGATAAATAGCTGGGACTTAGTTAAATTATTAAGTTTTGCACAGCAAAAGGAACAGTCAGCAGAGTAAACAGACAACCCACGGAGTGGGAGAAGAATCTTCACAGTGTATACATCTGACAAAAGACTAATATCCAGAATCTACAGTGAACTCAAACAGATCAGTAGGAAGAAAACAAACAGTCCCATCAAAAAGTGGGCTAAGGACATGAGTAGACAATTCTCAAAAGAAGATATGCAATTGGCCAACAAACATATGAAGAAATGCTCAACAGCACTAATGATCAGGGAAATGCAAATCAAAACCACAGTGCAATACCACCTTACTCCTGCAAGAATGGTCATAATCAAAAAAATCAAAAAACAGTAGATGTTGGCATAGATGTGGTGATCAGGGAACACTTCTACGCTGCTGGTAGAAATGTAAACTAATACAGCCACTATGGAAAACAGTGTGGAGATTTCTTAAAGAACTAAAAGTAGAACGACCATTTGATCCAGCAATCCCACTACTATCTACCCAGAGGAAAAGAAGTCATCATATGAAAAAAGATATTTTCCCATTTTTGAATAAAGTAGTAGCCATACTAGTGGGGATGAAGTGGTGTCTCATGGTTTTGATTTGCATTCCTCTAGTGATTTATGATGTTGGCCTTTTCATGAGCTTATTAGCCATTTGAATATCTTCTTTGGAGAAATGTCCGTATTCAAGTTCTTTGTCTGATTTTGAATTGGTTTCTCATAGTTGATTTTTCAAGAAAAACCTGAGATTTCCACTTAGCAAGCTAAATACGTAACTACAGCATTATCTCTAGCTGATACTGATTACGAATCTTTAGGGAGACCTGAGTTTTAATACTGATGCTGCCACTTGGACAAGACTCATTTTTAAGTCTTAATTTCTTCCTCTGTAAAAGGAGGAGGTTAGGGAGTTCAAGATCCTTTGCAGCCCTATTCTCTCATTTTGTCGAATATAAAACCTATCTATGCAGAGAATGCTAGAGTGTAAATGAGATGAGGCTATCTTTATGCTGTTTTACTCTGAAAATATTTACTGTGATGTCCAAGAATGTACAGCATGTTCCCCTTCGTACTTTTTTGGGCTCTGTTTTCCACTTTGAATCAAAGGATGATTTTGTACAACTCCAGTGATACATTGTGTGGTGATGTGTCATTAGCTTGACAAGTTTGATCAGAAAACTTATCAAGGCCTGAAACATTTGAAAAACTTACAAATGGCTCTGTATTTTTCTTGCTTAGTTTTTAAAATCAAAGTTCTCAGAAGAGTTTGGCTGGAAACAGAATGACTCCATGGTGGCCTGAAGGAAGCACAGCTTGTTTGGAGCAGGATCAAAGGATGGAGTTCGGTTGGGCCAATAAGGTTGCCAAGGACTAAGTTTTTAGTTTAGTTTAGTTTAGTGTTTTGTTTTTTTTTTGTTTTTTGTTTTTTTTTTTTTTTTTAAGAAAACTGAAAGGAGAGCCTGCAAGCCTTAGAATGTTCTGGGGTCCTGCTACAAATGGTAACAAATGTATCATTCACATTAAAAATCTGAGCCATGAAGGATTTAAATTGCCTCACTGTGGGGAAAAAAGTCAAAAGCCAACTTTAAATTTAAGGAAAATCATTTTTATAATAAATGAAGAGGTAGTTTTCCTAATACATATTTTAATTTATTTATCTCTTGCCAATTCCTGGTAAATTCTAAGTAAATTCTGAATTTACCTAGATTAACAGCATCTTGAATTTTTTCTTCACATGGAATTAAAGAAAAAGCCAGATGCGTGAGCATTTTTCAGCAGTCAAAATACAGCCTTGAGTGGCACTTGTGCCCAGGGATCCACCCAGCCCTGTGTCCCGGAGGCAGCATCAGCGGCACCCTTTTCCTTTAGGAGACTGGAGGGTGGAGGAGAGAAGCTGGGGTTTTACTCCCCCAGCTCCCTTCTGCAGGAACCCTGGGGGGTGGTTTATGTTCCTCCACCCCAGGCTGCAGCACTGTCAGGAGGCGCCTCTCTGTGCCAGTTCTTTACTTTTGCAACTTCAGGGTTCTTGCTGTGGGTTTCCCAGAACTCTGCCTGTCCCTTCATCAAGAATCTCTTTACTAAACTGTCTTAAATTTTGCCCCACTTGAAGGTGCCTTTCTTTCTGACTAGCCCTTGACTCATAGTAAACTTACATTAGCTAGACCTGAAGGTAGATTTTTTAAGAAGTTGATTTGTATAGTATCTTTAAAAAAAAAAAATGGGTTTTTTGCATATGTAACACATGGTGCAAAATTTAGAAGGGACAGGAGGACCTACTGTAGAGTGAAGAGTCAGTTTTCTTCCCACTTTTGTACTCTAAACATTTATTTCTCTTTTCTAGTGAGAAATATTCTTTCCCATTTCTGTCTTCTCCCAGAATCTGAATGTACCGTGGCATATATGCGTATATATCCTTGAACTGCTAGAATATTTTCTTAATTGTATTGTACTATACATTGTTCAGTTAGCAGTCTTTATCAGCACAAATAAATCTGTTTTGTTCTTTTTAAAGGCTGCATATTCCATCCTGGCATATAATATAACTTATTTAACTGGTCTGCATTCTTGGGCTGCTGACCTTGCTACTTTTTCTGTTATCCAAGCTACAGTGAAGAAGGAAAGTCTTAGTATACATTTGTGAATATCTGGGATAAATTCTTAGAAACAAAATTGCTGCATCAAAGAGTATGTGCTTATTTAATTTAAACAGATATTTGCAAATTACCTACTATAAAAGTTGAGCTAGGCCAGGTGTGGTGGCTCACGCCTATAATCCCAGCACTTTGGGAAGCCTAGGCGGGCGGATCACTTGATGTCAGGAGTTCGAAACCTGTCTGACCAACACGGGGAAACCCCGTCTCTACTAAAAATACAAAAGTTAGCTGGGTGTTGTGGTAGGTGCCTGTAATTCCAGCAACTTGGGAGGCTAAGGCAGGAGAATCGCTTGAACCTTGGAGGTAGAGAATGTGGTAAGCCCAGATGGTGCCATTGCACTGCAGCCTGGGTGACAGAATGAGACTCCATCTCAAAAAAAAAAGTTGAACTAATTTGTTTTCTCAGCAATATATGAGATTGTCTGTATCACCATACCCTTTCTAATTCAGATTATTATTATTACTATTTTGAGATGGAATCTCGCTCTGTCACCCAGGCTGGAGTGCAGTGGTGCGATCTCAGCTCACTACGACCTCTGCCTCCAGGGTTCAAGTGATTCTTCTGCCTCAGCCTCCCAAGTAGCTGGGACTACAGGCGTGTGTCACCATGCCCAGCTAATTTTTGTATTTTTAGTAGAGATAGGGTTTCACCATATTGGCCAGGCGGGTCTCGAACTCCTGACCTCATGATCTGCCCGCCTTGGTCTCCCAAAGTGCTGGGATTATAAGCATGAACCACACGCCCATCCTCTAATACAGATTATTATACACTTTGAACTCTGCTTCTCTGACAGATTGGTGTTTAAATTGCATTTTGCTTGTGCGTGAGATTAACTTTCTTTTCGTGTGTCTAAAACAGTTTCTCCACCTCAGTGTTATTCACATTTGGGTGGATAATTCTTTGTTTTGAGGGGTTGGCCTGTGCAGCATAGGATGTTTGTAGCATCTATGGCCTTTACCCACTTGATTCAAGTAGCAGCCTCCCATCCCACTGCCACCAAACAGCTCTGGAGACAAAATCACCCTTGATGGAGAGCCACTGGTCTAAAAGTTTTTTTCCTTTGCCTGTTTTTCTTTCCCATGGCATTTTTGGTGTTTTAACTTTGCTTATGGTGTTTTTGCTGTTTACTTGTTTATTTCTTTTTAGGTTCTACAAAAATTTTATATATTTTTTTGCATAGTCACATTTATCAATATGCTTCTTCTCACTTCATACAATTGATATAGAAATTGATTTTTGATAACATTTTCTTAATCAAAATAAAGGCACCAAATTCTTCCTTTAATCAGCCATGATACTTCCCTACTTCCCTTCAGTCCTAGATGACAAACCAAGGGAAACCAGGGTAAGCCCTGCATTTTGTTGATGATTGCTAGCACATAAATGGTTTGGAGAGGATCAGAAATCTTAAATTAATGACAACCACCACTTTCGAGTCTCTTCCGTATGCCCAGCACTGTGTTAGTTACCTTGCACATATTGTATCTTAGCATTGAGACAGAGTCCCACATGATCAGGCTGTTATAATCATTTTATAGATAAGGAAACAGGCCTGAACAGGTTAAGTAACTTGGCCAAGACCACAGAGCAAGCAACTAGCACAGCTAGGTTTTGAACCCAGATCCTTCAGCATCCCAGGATTGTGCTTTCACCTTATACATGATGTTGTCTCCTAGCCAGCTCTGGCCTGGGGTTGACATTAAGTCTTAAGGGGATTCTCAGGGAAAAGACCATATTTGTTGTGCTGTGAGTTCTATCTTATTTCTCTTTGACTTGGACAGACCCACAGAGTACTATCTTCCATTGCATCTGACTCAAGTTGTTCACTGAATCTTGGGTCTTGGTCTGAGTTTTGTATTGTACTGTGTGAATAATTTCCTCCTCGTCTGTAGAATGAGAAGGATTATACCTGCTTCCTAGGATGTTGTGAGGGTTAAATGAGAGCATGGTTTGCAAAAAGGCTTTATGATCTGCAGAACAATGTCCATATATTAGGTATTATTATTGCTACTGTTAATCGCTTGCTTACCATACTTCATACATTTGAGTACATCAAAATGCAAATTTGTTAAACTATAACGATTGAACATATTTTAACGTATTATAAAATATAAGACATTGGTATTAACACATGTAACCAGTGTATACTTAACTTCTCGTGTATATGAAATTAAACTTATAAAATATTACAAATTGATAGCATTGCCTAGTACTTCAGTATTTTTGTCATTTAGCTATAATTTCAAGTCTGATTCAAACAGATTATCTTACTATATATGTATACTTAATGAATTCTAAGAGAATTCAAAGAACTTTGATTTCCATTTGATTTATCATTTGGGATTTTCATGAAGAAATTTACCAGTTTGACAGATCTGCAAATGACAGATTTGACACAGTTGGCAGCCGTTACATCGGTGACTGAGGTTTTGTTTGGACTCCACGCATGCAGGGGAAACAGACATAATTTTCCCCCTTTTTAGAGGTCTTGGCCTTGCAAATTTAGTATGTACTTTAATCTCAAAAGTAAAAATGCTGAAAAATACGTAAGTCAAACATTAGAGGTGTTTAGAGCCTAGACACTTGTTATTGTCTGTGATTATTTTAGATATTGTTAGTCAAATTGAATTGAAATGTGGTTAATGCATGGGTGGGGATGAAGAGCTTTGAAGGCTGCAAGCAGTGAAGGAAGGAAAATGGCGTCTCAGTGGCTCATTGACTGTCATTGGCGTGTTTCTGAGAAGTTGAAAGCTGATGAATGTACAATTATACCAGAGAATCACGTGTACAGGAGGAGTGAGCATTTTGTAGAAATCGGTAGGGAACTGTTTTGAGAAGTGAGTGGGAGACTTTTAGAGCTGAAAGTAGCTTAGAGAGCATCTTATTCATTCTTTTCATTTTGTAGATCAGAAAATTGAGGCCCAGACAACTGTGACTTCAAGGTCATAGTTGGTAGCAATGCTCAGATGCAGACCCAGGCTTCTAACACCCGTTGCATTTCCAAATGAGATTTTTTTTGTAAGATTTTTATATCTGGAATGTTTTAAAATTGGCCATCTGTAGGATGATGCCACTGTGTGGAGATTTCTAATGCAGTTTGCCTGTGTAAGAGAGGAGCACTGGAGAGCCAATCCTGCCCCAGCTGAGATGCCAATATCTCTTTCTCACTGAACTGCTTCTACCCAGTTAAGGTGAGGGTGAGAATCACTGGGTTCCTGGGAGAAGCTGGAATGACCATACTCAAGAGAGAATATGGGCCAGGCGCGGTGGCTTATGCCTGTAATCCCAGAAGGCCAAGGTGGGCGGATCGCCTGAGGTCAGGAGTTTGAGTCCAGCATGGCAAAACCCTGTCTCAACTAAAAATACAAAAATTAGCCAGGCATGGGTGGCAGAGGTTGCAGTAAACCAAGATCGTGCCATTGCACTCTAGCCTGGGCAACAAGAGCAAAACTCTATCTCCGAGAGAGAGAGGTGGGGGGGGAATATATATGCATAAAACAGAGTATTCCTCAGTTATTTTGTAAACCTTTGTTCAACAAAAGAATGAATAGATTGTGTTGTGTAAACTTCAGATAGAGATTGATAGAATCAAACCCAGATATCCAGGGATTAAGAATTTCAGATGCAAGCAGTCATGTAGAAGAAATATTCTGGGATGTGGAAGAAATATTCTGACAAACCCTCCCATCCCAGCCACAGAAGGCTACTTACTGCCCACTGGAGCTTTTGCACCATCTGGGTGATGATGGACATCACAGTTTTATGCCACTTTTTGGAATTAATCCAGAGAAAGAATTGAGACGGGGCACTCCAGATGAACCCAAATAGGGGTGACTTATATTTTCCTGGTTAATTCCTAGAGGGGGTCCTGAATAACAGGCTCTTGGATCATGCAAAGGAAGTAACGTAATAAAGGACCTATGATTCATTGACATTGTGGTTGTCGAAGGAGGCACATTCTAGCCAGAAAATGGAAGATTTCTTTCCAGTGATTCATGTGTATTACCCAGAACACTTTGACTTCCTGGAATTTAAGATATAAACTCAAGTCTCTTGGCAATAACTTTTAAACACTGCACATCACTGGCTCCTCCTCTCCTCTCCCTTTTCCCCTAACCCCGATTCTTGATAGTAGTATACATAAATGTTAGGGAGCTATGATGCAAAAACCTTCAAAGTGATGCACAGAGTCTACCTTCTCTCTTTTCTGTGATACTGATGATGCATTCTCAGTGCAGCACATTATAATCATGCAATAGGAAACAGTTCTTCAGAGAGCTCAGTTAAGGTGAGATGAAAATACCTATCATGATTCTGTGTCTCATGGCCAGGCAGGATGCAATGAGAGGGAATGCAGGGGCCCTGGGGGCTGCCTAATCTCAGCCCTGAGTGTGCTTCTGTGAGTGAGGGAACAAAGTACCTGCTGAGCAAGCTGTGGCCTGGGTGGGTGACAGCTACGTTTTGCTTGCTTATCTGTCCTAGGTGAGCAGTATGCTTGCTGCTGTGGCTCTGCAACTCAAAGGCGTCTTGTCACAAATAATGAAAAATATGGGTCCTTCGTGATACAGATGACTTAACAGTAATAGTCCCTTTGAACCTTGAGTGCCTGCTTATAAAGTCAAGGTCCAGCCAGTCCGTCAGCCACTTCACTGAGCTCTTGAGTTTGAGTTATCAAAAAGCTGTCACCTCTTACAGCTCTTGTCTAGCACCTTTTAAAGGACACATCACTACCTCTACTTCCAGGAAAGAATTTCTGTTCTTCAGCTCTTCTATTTCTTATTCTTTGTGTATGATTCATTCAACTCTTTTTTTTTTTTTTTTTTTTTGGTGGAGTTTCAATCTTGTTGCCCAGGCTGGAGTGCAGTGGTGCAATCTTGACTCACTGTAACCTCTTCCTCCTGGAATCAAGCAATTTTCCTGCGTCAGCCTCCCAAATAGCTGGGATTATAGGCAACTTCCACCATGCCCAGCTAATTTTTGTATTTTTAGTAGAGACAGGGCTTTACTGTGTTGGTCAGGCTGGTCTCGAACTCCCGACCTCAGGTGATCCACCCACCTCGGCCTCCCAAAGTGCTGGGATTACTGGTGTGAGCCACCGCAGCTGGCCATTATTCAACTCTTAAAATAATACTTTTAAATAGTAGCCAGAAAGTCTGGTGATTATGCATCTAAACTCCACCTTCCCCAAACCTGGTGAATTTGCTTATTTACTCTGCCACTTAGATCTATGGCTGGTCTGGTTTAGGCTTCTTTAGTTTCCTATGTGATCATCTCTAGGACTGTTAGAGAAGAATTCTGAAATTAAAAGTATGAAGAAAGATTTGATTTGGAGCTGGAAGGAAAGGAAAAGTAATGTTTACTGAGTACCTTTTGTGTACCCAACTTAGTTTTAGCCATGTTCACATGCTATTTTGCTTCATCCCGAGAACAGTGGCTATGTTATTTTCATACACTGATTAGAAATCTGAGACCTATCAAATTTATTTTATTTTATTTTATTTATTTTTGAGATAGAGTCTCATTATGTCACCCAGGCTAGAGTGCAGTGGCATAGTCTCTGCTCACTGTAACCTCTGCCCCCTGGGCTCAAGTGATTTTCCTGCCTCAGCCTCACCAGGTGAGATTATAGGCACGTGCCACCACAGCTGGCTAGTTCTGTATTTTTAGTAGAGACAGGGTTTCACCATGTTGGCCAGCATCCACCCACCCCAGCCTCCCAGAATCCTGGGATTACAGGTGTGAGCCACTGAACCCAGCCTCAAATTTAAATAGAATACTCAATCCAGAGAAAGAATTCAACTGTAAAATAATGATTATGAACAATTTCCATTTCTGTAGCCACACAGAGAAAATTTATTAAGGGCTTGAGGAGACTTGCCCCTTTTAATTGTTGGTGGACGAATCGCAAAACTTGAATTTAATGGAATCCAAGTGCCTTGGACCGCTTTTGAGCTGGTCATTCATGTGGTTAGAGCAATGCTGCTTCCAAGGGAATGTTTTGATTGATTGTGTCAGCGTCCTTGGGTGGCCCTTCCAGGAGCTTGAATGCCTGTGTAAGTTTGGTTTCCTCTGGCTAGCTTCTAAGCTTCTGCAGATGAGGTACCACATCTTCTCTCTATTTTATTCTTCTAATAATGACTAGTGTGATAAATTAAACATTGTAGAAATTCAGCACCGGTGGGTTGACCTACTATAGAAAGAGGCTTTTTCAGCTCTGTTGAGAGTCACTAGATATTGTAGACAAGTAATCTCAGCTAGACATTTGGGGCTTGTGATTAGTTGTAGTTATTTCTGCCTTATTATTACTGGTCATTGTGGTACTTAGCTCAGGCATGGAAGGTAGATTTTATTTTACGTACCAACTCTATCTGTTGCTGACCAGTACAGTATGTTGAGAATTCAGAGACAAACTGAGGCCCAGTAAGAGCTATGTTAGGTTAATAATTTTTGTTAGAAGAGAGGCGAGGGCAGCACTTACCCTATAGATGCTGTCGTCATGGTTGTTGCCAGCAGCCCAGCAGTTATGTCGGTGAAGACTGCGTCTTTCTCTCCCCTCCTGACCACTCCAGAAGTTATTGGGACAATGTGCACACTTTGGAGATAGCATGGTAGGCTTTGAATATGACTCTGCCATTTATTAATAGTGTACATTGAGAAGAATACTACATATCTTAGAATCTCAGTTTTCTTCTGTAACTTGGTGTAAAGCAATGTCATTCACAGACTGGCTATAAGGAGGAGATGACATAATGACTACAATACCCTGTAAAATAGAAATCCAACAATTGTTAGTATCTTTCCCTTACATAGAGGTCAAATAGGAAGCTTCGTTATAGAGACTTTGCTGTCTTTGCCTTCTGCAAACAAATGAGAACGGTTTCACATGAATGAATGGCGACTGTTAATATTAGCATTAAAGTATTTTAAAGTAGATGTGTTATTTCCTTCACTTTTGTGTGCTAAATTATTAGCCGCAAATGATTAATATATTTTAGTTTATTAACAAAGAAAGAAAGTGGAAACTTTTCAACAGGTTTATGTTGCGCATATTAAAGAACCCGCATTTCGGACTAAACATTCAGATGATTGCTTTTATTGATGATCAGTCTTAGAAATTATGAATCATTTGGTTAGTTAGTAAATATATGAGAAATACAGTTCTCGTTTAACTCTGTATTTATCCCCCATGGCTTTTGAATTGTTACTTTCAGGTGGGAACCGAGCAACTTGCCAAAAGTGGGCGTGCTTGCTAGCGTTTCATGATAGCTTCCCATGAGCTTGAGAGGCACATGCTGAGGAACTTACCTGACACTCATCTGTTTTAGAATCGAGTGGCAGCCATAGGTAAATAATTTCCTCAAAAGAGTAGATTTGGAAGGAGACAGTTGTATCATCTTAACTACCTTTTTGTGGCTGAAGTGTTGATTTTAAGGTACTAGAATAAAGGGTAAAGTTTAAAAATTTTGCGTGTTTATTAATAGATTTGTCTTTGTTCATATGTACATGAATAGATTTATACATAAGAAATGAGCACAGTGATAGTGGTTAAACAACACTTGAAAATAAAAATTAGTTCTTCCTTAATGATTATTTTTCTTGTTGCTTTAGGAATTCTAATGGATGTCATGACTGTATATCTAATAATTACTTAGGAAATCCTCTCAATCTCTGGGCATGGAGTATTGGGCTATGAAAACCAGAATTTTCCATTTTAATCATAAAAACTCTGAACATTTTTATGCCAATATGAAAGCAGAAATTTTGTTCTTGTCCTCAAATCAAGTTTAAGCTTTTCTGTTGATTACACATATCCATGGCGCGTAAGATTCACTGTCTTTCACCTGCCTGGTTATTGATCAGTTCATGAGCAGCTGGAAGTTCTAAACATAAATCACTCCTGAAGATGATAAATATGCAGTAAGTTTATCCACATGTATAACATTTCTTATCCAGTGATAGTAGAAGCTTCATATTTAAGAAGGGGATTAATGACATAATTTATTGTTGTTTCTTGTTCTTTTTGTTAAAGGGAATAAACAGTATAAGTGAATAATTAATTGGATTTTGTAGGAAGGATTCAGAAAAGAACTGCCAGATACAGATAGGAACCATTGTCATTAAACCCCAGGCCAGCAGACATTGCACAGGTGTGTGTTAGAAGCAAAGGCAAAGGGCTTTGGGAAAGAGAGTAAGAAAGTGTTCCTTTTAGATCTGAGAAATAGAAAGCTATATTTAAGAGGATTGATTGATTGAGACAGGGTCTCACTCTGTCACTCAGGCTACAGTACAGTGGCCCAATCAGCTCACTGCAAGTTCTACCCCCTGAGCTCAAGCAATCCTCTCACATCAGCCTCCCAGGTAGCTGGGACTACAGGTGCATGCCACCATGCCTGGCTCATTGTATTATCTGTAGAGACAGGGTTTTGCCATGTTGCCTAGACTGGTCTCAAACTCCTGGGCTCATCAAGTAATCTGCTTGGCATGGCCTCCCAAAGTGCCCGGATTACAGGTGTGAGCCACCACACCCGGCCCTTAAGAGGCTTTAAATTGTCACTTGACATTGGTAATATTCCAGTATGCTAGAAATGATGGCAAGAGTGCGATATATGGTCTTAAAATTATTCTGGATATAATATTAAACATACTAAGATAGTTAGAGACTGTGACTAAGGTGGCAGAACTGTTCAATCTTTGGATAATTGTCATGATCTTATGGTAGAAAAAGCACTGGAAGCAAGGGTGAGTGGGGTAGGATGATGAAAAATGGCTTGAAGTATGCAAACATGCAATGATTAGGTAGAAGGAATAAATTGAATATATGATAGAATATATGATAGTAGAGTGACTGTAGTTAACAAAAATGTATTACACTTTGGTGCTGGACTTCCTAAATACATCGACTTGATCATTATGCGTTTTATATATATATGTAACAATTTTATATGTACTCATACATTTGTATAAATAAAAGAAGCAGCACCTAGGACTTTCAAATAAAACGTAAAAGCTTTAGGGGAGAAAAAGAAAATAAATTAACCTATGTGAAAATCATTGATTTCTAGTTAGTAAAGGCTTGATAATTGTTTCAGAAATAAACTAGAATGGCCATATCCTTAACTAGGTCATAAGTTTATAGAAAAAAAAGCTTATTTCATGTCTCTGCTTTTTATCAGAGTGCTCTGTCCAGAAAAGATGCTCAGAGAAAACAGGTGTATTGATTCTTCTTTTTTTTCTTTCAATATGTCTAGTAAAAGTCAGGACACACACTCGCTATAAGAACAAATTAAGTTGACTTGTTCATTAAGATTAAGAATAATGGGTTGTGTGCAGTGGCTCATGCCTGTAATTCCAGCACTTTGGGAGGCCGAGGTGGGCGGATCACGAGGTCAGGAGTTGGAACTAGCCGGACCAACATGTTGAAACCCTGTCTCTACTAAAAATATAAAAATTGGCTGGGTATGGTGGTACACACCTGTAATCCCAGCTGCTAGGGAGGCTGAGGCAGGAGAATTACTTGAACCTGGGAGGTGGAGGTTGCAGTGAGCTGAGATTGTACCACTGTATTGCAGTCTGGGTGTCAGAGTGAGACAATTATGGCGATTATCGAAGGATTGAGCAGTTCTGCCACCTTTGTCACAGTCTCCAGTTGTCTTAGCATGTTTAATATTATGTTCAGAATAATTTTAAGATCTCTCAAAGAAACAAACAAAAGATTAAGAATAATGGCCCAACTATGAAGACTGAACAAATATGAAGTTTGGTTCTCATACCAGCAGCCAAAAGAGCAGTAGTGATGTTGGGTATACATTATTTTCTTAAGATGTATTTAGGATGTGGGCGTATCTTGCTTATGCTTACTTATAGTCTTTTAGTCTATGCTTTGACGTTATGCAAGATCTACAAATAAATATTTCTGATTACAGAAAAAAAAGCATCATTACTTATTCTGATGTCATTTGGAGTAAAAAATGACACAACGAACATTAATTGATCCATGTATAAACCCAGATAAAGTTTAACTTTGAGTCTTTTGGTCTCTGTCAGGAGGCTGGAGAGTTCATCCCACTGTTTCATTCAAACGATTGGCATTCATTTGTTATCTACTAAGGGTATTCCCAGCGGTTTTCTAGGTATTGATGAGAAGATATCTACCCTTGAAGTTTGCATACAGACAGTTTCCGTACAATACATATTTGTGCAAATGCGCCCTGAGAAGCAGGTCCACCTGAATGTTCAGGGAGCAGTCAAAAGGAGGCCTCACTAAAAGGAAGTACGTAGAATGGTGGTACATCTCAAAATCAAAAGAAGGAAGACTGGCAAGAGGAATTCTTTGAGAATCTAGCCAGAAGGATGGCATGCGTATTAGTATGCATCCAAGATAGGGAGTGTGGTATATTCCAGAATCGCAGATAATTTAGTTTCATTGTCTAAATGGAGAGTCATAGAAAAGTCCTATGGAGAAGTGAACTAATTGCCTGAGTATGCACATCAGAATGTTCCTCCTGGCTATGGTATGAAGAGAGCATACTGGAGAGATTAGGAAAAGCTGTAGAGAGACTATTGAGAAAGCTCTGATGTAGCCTGTGAACGATATAATAGCTTGAATTTGGACAAAGGCATTGAGGAGTGGAGAGAAAGAAATAGGTGAGACGGCGAAGAGAGAGAAGCAGTAGAACTTAGCTATCATTGACGTCAAGTTACGGAACAGAAGAATCTAGGCTTCGATGTTTATGACTCATGAGGAATATTCTTTAAAATTTAATAGATTATAGGACCATAAAAGCTTAGAACTGAGAAAGCAATTATATTCATTTTACTGACTAGAAAAGCAAGTTCCAGAGAGCCTAACTGAGTTGCCCAAGGTTATTTAGCTTTGCGATGCAGACCTGCAACTGTACCTGAGATCTCTTGGCTCCCACTACGGGGACCTTCTGATACACTAGACTTTAAACTTGTACAGTAAACTCTCTGTGGAAACAGTGATTTTATTACATCCAGGAATTTATCGTCATCATCATTATTATCATTATTTTAGCAGGCAGAGTCTCTTTTAATGAACATAATGGACTGCGATAATGGAATCACCTAGTAAAGTTTGCTTAAATGCATCAATTCCATGAAGAGAAAGAGTATGGTTTCTCTTCTCAGTTCTCAGAAGTGAACTGGTGAAATGCTTTACTCCAAAAGACTTGTGAAAAGACGAATTTTAAAGCTGCTAGGTTTCTAGCTTTGATGGTATTGAGCCTATTAGTAAACTTAAAGGCGTAAAATGTCTTCTTCTTTCCGTATTAGCTTTTCAAGTTTCTAATTCAGTTTTGGAAATTACCTCTTCCGTAATAGCTTAACTTTAAAAGTAGATACACATCCCTCTATGAGTAATGTATGTTTTTTTTTTCTTGTTTGAATCAAATCTGCTATAAATTACACAAATTTATGTTGAAATCAATTTGGTAAATTTTTTAATTTATAAGAATTAGATAAGTGATTGTATTTTGTGAAAATATTTCACTATATATCAGTAAAATATCGTGATACATATAAACTGTATAGTACATTTTAGTTCTGAATTAAAACCTCCTCATAGGGTTGCCTTGACTTCAGTATCTAGCCATAAAAGGAGAGGAGAAAAAGACACGGAAGGAATATTAAGGAAAAGTTGCTGAAATTCTTCTTTGTATACCCAGGTAGTTTCTCTGATGATACTTGGTTTATTTAGGATAATTGCCAGGAGGATTTGAAAATTTTTCTAGTCCTTATTAATGATGGTAGTTTCAATTTACTTGTCTTCCATGTCTCTGATTCTTATCCTGTACAGAATCTAGACCTCCAATTGTTTTATTGTGGTAACTGAGTATTAGCTTATACACAAGGATGTTTCAAAAGTCAACTTAGTCTAATTCTGAGCTACATCTCAAGAGAGTTAATTAGAAACATACTCATGAGCCAATACTGAGGATTAGAAAGAATTATCTTCAGGAAGTCACTTTTGATACATGTCTTGATTTAATGGAATGTTCCAGATTCAGGAAGTATATATGGAGCTCTGAGGAATGAATAGGCATATTTTAATAACCTGAACGTGACATATCAAGTTATTTAAGTTAAATGGAAGGAGACATCTTGGTTCATCTCCTCAGTCAGTAATGAATCAGGTGCCTCTGAGTAGCTTTAGCATTTGACTCTGGAAAGCTCTGCTGTGTGATTTTAAGCAGTGTGCAGTAGAAACTCTAAAATTACCTCCATGTAACTGACTTTCCAAATTAACCAATGCCCTCTACTCCCTTTTAAAAATATGCTGACTGATGCCTATGCTGTGCTGAATACTCTTGGCTGATAGCTACTCCTGGGTTGACCCCACACATGACACCCCCCAGATCTGAGTTGTGTGTTCTACTGAGAGTCAGTACTTTTGTCCCTGCCTGAAATTGCATTATTTAATTAAATGTTATGTAATCTGATTAAAAAATGAGTGCCAAAAAAAGAATTATTTTTATGAAAATTAAGAGGAATAATTTGGAAAGAATCAATAAAAGTGAATCGCTAATACAATACTGACTGCTGATTTAGGGTTAGGCAAGAAAACTTTAAGACTTTGGAAAGCAAATTATAAAAATCAAGAATTTGGCATTCAAACGACTTACCAATTTAAAAAAGTTTCATAAAAGGATCATTTGTTAATTAAAAAAAAACATGTATTTAGGTATCTACCATGTAATAAGCATTTTGCTAAACTCTAGGGATGAGCAGCTGTAAAAGGCAAGGTCCACAAAAGGTTTCTTTCTTTCTGGAACTCATACGCTTTTGGAGGAGTCAGATGTGAACCCAGGCAATTAGAATTGTCTGTCCTGCACACAGCAATTTCTTGCTTTGAGAGCATGTGGCAGAGAGTGGGAGCTTCCAGCTTTGCCCTGGCATTTTCAGGAATGGTCTCAGAAAAGAGGTCATGCTTAAGCAGAGGTATGGGTAGAAGTAGTAAGGTGGGGGTGGGTGGGTTGGGATGAAGAGGAAAGAGCCTGTATAGAGCCACGTGTGTGAGGGAATGTGGAGTGGTCAGAAGAGTCCATGTGTTAAGGACAACTGAGACTAAAAAGAACATGATGACAGCAGCAGGGAGAGATGAGGCTGGGGTGGTTGCAAGAACTAGATCAAGAAGAGCCCTTCTACCAGGACTTGGTTTAGATTTCTTCCACTGGTGGTATAGAGAATCTCTGAATTAGTTAAGCAGGAAATTGATGGGTGCCACGATTAGCTCAGATAAATCTGTATCTTAGAGGGAATGATCCAGTTAGAAACTATTTGAGAACCAGCTGTGGTGGCTCACGCCTGTAATTTCAGCACTTTGGGAGGCCAAGGCAGGCAGATCACGAGCTCAAGAGATCAAGACCATCCTGGACAACATGTAAAACCCTGTCTCTACTAAAAATAAAAAAATTAGCTGGGCGTGGTGGCGTGCACCTGTAGTCCCAGCTACTTGGGAGGCTGAGGCAGGAGAATCAGTTGAACCCAGAAGGTGGAGGTTGCAGTGAGTTGAGATTGCACAACTGCACTCCAGCCTGGCGATAGAGTGAGACTCCGTCTCAAAAAAAGAAAAAGCAGAGAGTGAGGACCTCTTTGCTACCATCCAAGTTTATATATCTAAAAATCACCATCTAGCCCCTGTTAGATATTCCTGTCACTCTCAGCATAGTCATAAGAGCAGAAAATGGTGGCTGAGCACAGTGGCTCATGCCTGCCATCTCAATACCTTGGGAGGCTGAGGTGGGAGGATTGCTTGAGGCCAGGAATTTGAGACCAGCCTGGGCAACATAGCATGACACATCTCCACGAAAATCAAAAAAGAAAATTAACCAGGCTCAGTGGCACATGTCTGTAGTCCTAGCTACTCGGGATCCTCCTGAGGCAGGAGGATCACTTGGGCTCAGGAGTTTGAGGCTGCAGTGAACTATGGTGACAACACCACTGTACTCTAGCCTGAGGGACAAAGTGACGAAGTGAGACCCTGTCATTGTCTCAAAAAAAAAAAAAAGAGAGAAAGAAAATGGGTGTTGTGTAAAATAAGCAATCTGGATTTTTAATCTATCAGATTATAAAAATGAAACTTGTGATGTTGTCTTACAAATTTTTAATATTTAATATTTGCGACAAGCCATTTGAAATCCATCAGTATTTAGGATTTTGCACCCACCCATCTTGGGAGGCTTCTAAAACTAGTTTTCCCTGGATGTTTGTGTGTTACATTGCAATTTAAAGGTCACAATCCGCCTGGCCTTTTTAGCATGTTAAACAAAAAAAGACATCAGGAGCCTGTTTTCCTGCCTAAGGGTTTTCCAGTCGAGGTATCTAGAAAGATCTGAGGCCGAGCTTCTTAAATGTCCTTCTCTCCCACAGCTACACAGACTATCATGGATCCTTTGGGATGGTTAATTTCCAAGTCATAGTGATTTTGACACCTTGTGCTGCATCCAGCCTTGCCTACCTATATGCTGTCAGTGACAGTTTGCCGCTCAGAAGAGAGGACTAAAAGGGATCCCTGCCCTTTAAAAGAAAGAAAAGACTGGGATAGAAAAAAGAGGCCTTGGCTGTGGCAGCAGAGTTAGGGGGGAGCCATGAGAAAGTAATAATCCATGGAGGGTGGGAATAAAAAGGAGTTGTCGTCAGGCCATGCAGATTTTTGTTTATAGTAGTGGTTCCCAAACACTGTCCACCCAGAATTTATTCCTTTTGGCATCTGCTGGAATTTTATAGACCCCATTTCATTTTATTGCCCAGTGTGTTTCTTCTTTCATGTCCCATGGGGAACATTTCTCTGCTTTTGTGAGTCCTAGAACATCTCCATGCCTTTCCTTAGCCTGCATTCTTCCTCTGTTCTTCCATTCCTAACTCCACCCGAAACTGCCACATTTTATTTTTCTTTTCCGCCACGGTATGTCTCTCTCCCCCTTTGAAGCCTTCTGTTCAAAATAACTGCTTATCTTTAAAAAATAGGAAAAGGATTTTTATTGAATAATAATAAGGTATTTAGATTACAATTTGAAGTAAAATTTGTTATAATCTGTACTTAATACCCTGGGTAAAAGCTCCAGATAGAATGAGTTAAATAATTAAGCAAGAGAAGAAAATAAAATACCAAGGTGAAATAGATTACTTATCAGATAGTTGGAGGGACAATAGCTTTTTAAGAATTAAAACCATAGAACATGTAATAGAGAAAAGCTTAATTATAGAAAAGCAGCAAACAAAATACATGTAATCCAGACAAACTAAAATATACAGGAAATTGACAGAGATATTCATCAGTAGGACAAATAGAATCTTAAAATTTAGTATCCATAAAAACCATTATGAGAGTAATTTAAAAATCATCAACATTCTAAGAGATAGGCAAAATATGTGGATAAAAAGGCAGCTCAAGGAAAAATAAAAGCAGTAAATAGATGTGTGGGGAAATGTTAAAAAACTTTAGTAAAGACATGCAAAAATAAGCATTGTGGTAGTATAACCAGATAGTAGGTAAAATGTTCATATCTCGGAAGTTATCTTGAAACTAGTAAATTGGTGAAAATATTTAGAAATAAAATCCAAGCCAGGCACGGTGGCTCACGCCTGTAATCCAGCACTTCGGGAGGCTGAGGCGGGTAGATCACCTGAGGTCAGGAGTTCAAGACCAGCCTGGCCAACATAGTGAAACCCCATCTCTATTAAAAATACAAAAAATTAGCTGGGCATGGTGATGGGTGCCTATAATTCTAGTTACTAGGGAGGCTGAAGCAGGAAAATCTCTAGAACCTGTAGGCGGAGGTTACAGTGAGCCGAGATCATGCCATTGCACTCCAGCCTGGGCAGCAAGAACAAAACTTCGACTCAAAAATAAATAAATAAATAAATAAAGTCCAATTTTGACAAGATGTTAATTTAATCTATTAATATAGTGTGATTGACATATCCTTTTTAGTAGATTCATCTGTTGATTCACTCAGAAATTCAACAGCCCAGCACTCAATTCTAGAGAAAGTGTGAATGAAATAATATACACAGCATAGTGCATGACCTGACCAGCTGTAAGGATATGCACATCCCTTTTGTTGCTGATATGTTGGTTTGCTTTCCCTTTTAAATGTCCCCATTGCACCCTGCCATAATAATTAGGAAGTTGATGAAGATGACTAATGTTTGCTGAGTACCTACTGTGTGCTGAGTTCTGTGTGCTTTGAATATATGAACTCATTCAAGTCATAAAACAGCCACATGAGCTGGAAACAATTATTTTTCTCATTTTACAGGTGAAGAAGTGGGCAGAAAAACTTTAACTAACTTACCCAAGATCCTACAAGTTAAAAACAATGGAGTTGGGATTCAAACCCCTGGAGGTCTGATTCCAGGCCCTTGCTCTTAATATCTATACTCTGTATTCTCCCCATGATGAGACATTTACATTAGTGTAATCGACTCATGTTATATTTTCTTGTTCGCTATATCTCCTAGCACATTGCCTTGCATACTAGGCAATTTGTAAATATTAATTGAATGCATGAAAAAATAATTACTAAGAATAAAACCTTTTGTTTGTGGAGGGTGTTCTATGGAGCTTTATCTGTAAAAGATAAAAAAATGCAGACTAGGCTGGGCATGGTGGCTCATGCCTATAATCCCAGCACTTTGGGGGGACTGTGGTGGACAGATAACTTGAGGTCAGGGGTTTGAGACCAGCCAGGCCAACATGGTGAAACCCTGCCTCTACTAAAAATACAAAAATTAGCTGGGAATGGTGGTGGGTACCTGTAATCCCAGCTACTCAGGAGGCTGAGGCAGGAGAATCGCTTGAACTCGGGAGGCGGAGGTTGCAGTGAGCCAAGATTGTGCCAGTATGCTCCAGCCTGGGCAACAGG
>NW_016107403.1:2510753-2582448 GCF_001604975.1 Cebus imitator
AAATGCAGACAAGCTAAACGCAATAGAGGAATGGCTATATAATTTACCATCTGCCAATGGAATATTATATAGGGCTACTAAAATCAATTATTAAGGCTCTGTAGCGAAACATGGCACATACCAGTATGAAGACTACATAGTAAGAAAAGAATGCAAAAGTAAACTGTAGTGGTTAAACTGTAATCTGAACATCACTCTAGGCTTTACAAATGTGTGGGTATAGATAATGTAATGATCACATCACATTACGCTAGCCCAAAGCCCTTGCTTGCTTACCTGCACCCCTCTGCACCCCTTGCAAGTGTTTCTGATGATCCCCAAGGGCTGCTCCCCAGCCCCCCTGAATTATGGGATGGTGAAGAAGCTGTGGATTGTGTCCCTTAGCCACCTCATTTTGCAGATGGAGACACTATAGTCTGCATAGTGACTTTGAAGTTTTTGATGATTGTTGCCAAAGGAGGCCCCAATCTCAAGGTGTTTGGTGTTTCTAAAGCCAGCAAATGTTGCTGCGTTTTCCCCAAGGGTGACAGAGCCTTGAGATTTAGGAATAATTAGGAGAGAGCCACAGTGATAGCATCTATGATGAAGAATGGGAAGTTGAATTTTATGACAATGCCCAATATATGGAGCTCCTTAGGTTATGCAAAGTGTAAAACTAGATCAAATTAGATAGCGCACAGCAGTGGTGAGGTTGATGATAAATGTACAGGAAGCTATAAACAAAGTTGAGATGATAAATGGCCTCATCCCATCTGGTGAGTGTATAGGGCTTCATATCTCCTGGGTTATAAGCAGAACGTGGTATTGAAGCATTTACTAATGCCCACCAGCATGAACAATTCATGGTATTTTTAAAATTGTTGTTTGCATTAAGGTTGATATTTTGCACTTGTTGAAATCTGCATTTGCTTTAACATTAGCTCTGTATACGTAGTATTCGATAGGTGGGGATGGAATGAAAATGGTCTTACTGATTTTCAAAGCAGGTAACAAAAAGTAATGCCCTATTTGCTTGACTGAACTAAACCAATGGTTAAAATAGTCTATATAAAGTCAGTGATGCTTTTGTGGGATCTCACCACCATGTTGTTTGTTGATGATGATCACCTTGGAGTTCTGAGGGTTGATCCTTTGGAGGAATTTCCTTGTAATGATGTCTCCCCACCCCCAACATTTTTGTAGGTTTTCATTAGTATGTTCCTACATCTTCTGGTATGCTTCGTTTTCCTTTTTTCTTTTTCTTCTTTAATGATGGGGTCTCACTGTGTTGCCAAGGCTGGTCTCAAACTCCTGACTTCAAGTGATCCTTACACCTTGGCCTCCTGCAGTGCTGGGATTTCAAGCGTGAGCAACTGAGTCTGGCCTCCAGCATGCTTTTATTTGCTCTTTTAAAAAAGTCAGCTCTTTGTCTAGAGCAAGCTTGTCCAACCCCCAGCCCATGGGCTGCATGTGGCCCAGGATGGCTTTGAATGCAGCCCAACACAAATTTGCAAACTTTCTTAAAACATTATGATATCTTTCTGCAATTTTTTTCAGAGCTTTTCAGCTATCATAAGTGTTAGTGTATTTGATGTGTGGCTCAAGACAGTTCTTCCAGTGTCGCTCAGGGAAGCCAAAAGATTGGACACCCCTCATCTAAAGTTTAAAACTAATGGTTACTAGGAATATTTGTGAAGCCCTTTAGTTCTTGTGATATATAAAATAGAAAACACCTTCATTATAAAAGAATGAAGCAATAATGTATTTTTACATCTGATGTCAAGTAAATGCATATATTCTTTAAAAAAAAACTGAAGAGATACTCATTGGTGGGTGCATCTTTAACTTTTTAAAAGCATTTTCTCTTTGGAACTCTGTTTTCTCTTTTGCATGTACTGTGGAGAATACTAGTCTCTTCTCTCACATAAAAAAAAAATCTCCGTATCTTCATAATGATTATATATTTAGTGAGTTTTAAATTAAAACTTTAAGAAATTTAACTGGAATCTGGCTAAAAATGTAAAATAAGGTTTAAAAACTCAAAGCCAAGTGTACATTGAATGTGTATGCAATAGAAGATCCTGCTGCTCTCCTTGTTTTTCCCTGGTTCTGTCTCCTGTGATTCAGAACTGCCTGGGTCCTTAGTTTTATCATTTATATTCTTTATGTTTTACTCTGTCTACTTTTACAGACTGTCTTACATCCTTACGGAAAGGAACAGGAACCTGGCCCATGTCCCACTATCTCCTATACTCCAGCCTCATCAGCTTCCTCTCAGTTTTGGGGCCTCTCTAAACCACCTCAAAATCTTCACTCATGTTATTTGTTCTTCTCTGAACACTCTTCTGCCAACTTTTCACATTGCTGGATTCTTCCCCCTTTAGGTCTAGTTGAAATCTCGCTTCCTTGGACAGGTTGTTCTGGACCACCCTAACTGATTCTTTGATGGAGTCTGAGTCAGTGTAAGTTAACAGACACATAATCAAGAATTAATGATAGGCAGTTTTAGAACACAGCAACTGCAAATCTCTGTATTACACAGGGAGGAAACCAGTCCATATTCTTCTTTCTTGGTCATATGTAGACAAGGCCTTCCTCGTTCCTCTGTTCTAGCTTTAGAAAAAGGTAGATGTCTTTTTGGAGTCCAGCCTTTTTATTTTCCCCTTGGTGATGCGTACTGAATGAAAAGGCAAGCATGTAGGTTTGGTTTTGTGTAGAATGGCATAGATTCTTTTCCTTATTTCTTTCTTTTTTTTTTTTTTACAGGGTCTCTCTCTCTTGCTTAGGCTCGAGTGCAGTAGAGCAATCTCAGTTCACTGCAACCTCTGCCTCCCAGGTTCAAATGATTCTCATGTCTCAGCCTCCCAAGCAGTTGGAACTACATGCCTGGCTAATTTTTGGTATTCTTAAAAGTAGAGACAGAGGTTTGCCTTGTTGGCTGGTGTTGAACTCCTGGCCTCAATTGAGCTGACTGCCTGGGCCTCCCAAAGTGCTGGGATTACTGGTATGCGTCACCGTGCCCAGCTCACTGCAACCTCTTCCTCCTGGGTTCAAGTGATTCTCATGTCTCAGCCTCCCAAGTAGCTGGGACTGCAGGTGCATGCCATCATGCCTGGCTAATTTTTGGTATTTTTTAAAGTAGAAACAGGGATTTGCCTTGTTGGCTGGTCTTGAATTCCCGGCTTCAACTGAGCTGCCTGCCTGAGTCTCCCAAAGTGCTGGGATTACAAGTGTGCATCACCATGCCCAGCCTAAGTAGCATAGGTTTTTAAAGTGAGCAGTGGTTTGCTGCAGCATTTAATTATTATATGACATATTTGTTATCCTAAAGCAGAATGAGGAGAGAAATAATGTGGTCACTTAACTTTCTAAAAATATTACTACCCACCACCAACCAGCCCTGCAAGGGATACCAGCAAAAATGCTGAAGGCCTTTAAGGGAACCTTATTCTAATCAGAGACAAGTGGGAAAGTCAGATCAAAATCGTGTGTGTCTGTTCTGTGAAAGGACAGATACAGGTTTTCCTTCACATCCAGGTTTGTTTTCCTTGCCCTGCCTTTGCCACAGTAACTTGAAATGGTCTGTCTGCTGGCACAGAAAGCCAGGGAGTGGGCAGAGTGGCCAGGACACTGCTGCAGGAACATCAAGAACATTCTTAGAGTGCCTTCTGGGAACAAGCAGCCCAAGTATTTTTATAGTCAGCTAAGATAACAGGAAAGAAAGAGGCAGGGTCTACCTTTTTATGGTGTAAGTTTTTAGAAAATTCAGTTTGCCCACATTTATCTACAAGTCATGAATATTTGTTCATCTAAACAAGGTTCTAGTTTGTGGCACAGAATGTGAATAGTATTCTGTCATCCCAGTTACTTGAGTACTGCAAGTTGTTTTACAGACCAAAGTGAATGGTGGAATTCAACTGAAACGCCTGATGTATTTAAAACCTCCAACTTGTTCTTCCAGCATGGATCCTTTTGCTCATTTTGACCTTTTATAGTTGTACCATGAGATAGTTTGAGTGATTGTCCCAAAATTACACCTTCTGGAGTAACAGGCTGAAGGCCCACATACTTCTTTTATTTGCAGTAGTTCCCAGGTGACCCTATGGTGTGATATAGCGAATTATGGTGATGACCAGCAAAATGTCAAGCTAAAAAGGTTATGGAATGTCTCAGCCAGCATTCTATAGTTCATCTTCTTGTAGTATTTTCTAAAATATATGTGCTGTAACTGGCCTTTTAACCAGCATACCACAAGCATTTCAAGTCAATCTTAAAGATAACATACTCTTTTCCTCTTGATGTTCTGAGGTTTTGTAGAACTTGAACAGCACAGATGACACATCGCTAGAAGATGTTTTGAGAGTAGCATGAATTTTGAAACAGAAACTGTTCATAGTTGAATTCTAAAATTTGTAGGTCTATTTTCAATTTGTTTTCTTTGTTATAAAAGACTGTCTAGGTATAAAAAGACTGCCTGCCGGGCCAGGCGCAGTGGCTCATGCCTGTAATCCCAGCACTTTGGGAGGCTGAGGCGGGTGGATCACGAGGTCAAGAGTTCAAGACCAGCCTGGCCAACATGATGAAACCCCATCTCTACTAAAAGACAAAAATTAGCTGGATGTGATGGCGGGCACCTGTAATCCCAGCTACTTGGGAGGCTGAGGCAGGAGAATTGCTTGAAACTGGAAGGAGGAGGTTGGCCTGAACCAGGATCGCGCCATTGCACTCCAGCCTGGGTGAAAGAGCAAAACTGCACCTCAAAACAACAATGAAAAGACTGCCTGCCACAAAGGGTTCCACACATACTCACTGAGCTGAGATAAAGAGTTTATATTGTCATTTAGATTTTAGAGCTGCTAGAACTGGAAAATATATATTTTTTCTTATTCATAAAGGGTTATAAATACTGAACTTTTATTGGTTGAAATAAGTCAAGCAGAAACCATTTCCTTTATTACTATAGAGACACAGGGTTATTGGAGTTTAGGGATTATTGCTGTATCCATGCATGCTAGTATGGTCCTTGAAACAACTGTATGGAAGCTGTTTCAGGGGTTTAACGGTAGATTTAAGTGAAACCAATTAAGTTCGTGATAGATTTCAAAGTCTCCTATTGATACTGGAAATATCTTGTAAAAGTCAGTTGGTTACTGGTTCTTCGTTAAAAAAAGACGGCATTTATATACATATATATATATATATATATATGTATATATGTAAGTGTACCCATACGCACACATTATATTCCATAAAGAGTCCTCACTTTGCATCTTAATCAATTAAAAAATGATGAGTTCTGTGACCTTAAGAAATTTTTGCCAAAGCATTAAAAATACTTAGGTAGGTTATCAATAAATGGAGAAATAAGAAAAAAATAGTACAGCTAATATTTATTTAGTAACTGATAATTTAAAATGTTTTATTTCTTTGAGTACAACTTGGGAATAATTTCAACATGTTTGCTTTTCACTGTATAAATTACGATTAGAGTGTTTCTTTTCTTTTGTGAACCGTCGTACTCCTTTTTGAGTTTGGACAAAATGTTGGAAGCTGATCCAAAGTTGTGAAATATCTGAGAGTTCCTCTAATGCTAAGTCCTTTGGGAATCTTCATCCTGTTCATTACAGCCACCTTCCAATTTCATGTCCAGTGTTGTCCCTTTGTATTTCTTTCTGTACTTTCTTTTTTGTTGCCTTGTACTGGCTTTTGATTATCCCCTTTTGTAAAATGTCCTGTGATTTTTATCCCTCTGAGATGAGGAGACAGCAGAACTACCTGCTTTGCTGTTTGTGCCTGAACTGAATACCAGATGTGTGGGGACCAATCACCGACAGGCTTTGAAAGAAGTGACATGATTGGTCATTGGCCGTGATACACATCTGTTATTCACATCATGATTTGTGAACCAAAGTGCTAGCAGTGAAGTCTGTATTTGACGCAATTACTCAGCTAATATACTGTGGTAACTGAATTCTGAACTACATCGTTGGGGGACTGGTATTAACTAAACTATGGTAATGGAAATTCATGCATATTGGAATCATACCAAGTGAGGAGGGCCTGTATTCCAGTTATAAATTATTTGCAGTACATTTAAAGCTTGGCCTAGCTCCCTTTGCTTTACCCGTTACACATTGAGCTCATCCAATATAGCCAGGCTGTAGTATAGAAATCAATTCAGAATTGAACTGATATTTTGAAGTCATTGATTCAACCTTGGAGTTAGCTTTGACTTTCTCTTCTCTTACCCAAGACCTCACAGAGTAGATCAGGCACTAGTGAAAGTATTTTTCAGACCCAATCCAGCATGGGGAGTTTCAACTTGGTTTGCAGCCTGTACCCTGAAAAAAGTTTCTGGGTTGTCACCTTTGTAATTTTTCCAACTCTCTCCTTCCTCCTCTACTTTCACCTCTCTTCCTTGGCCTGTCCTTTTCCTCCTGTGTCTAGTCATCAAGTTCTACTGATCTCGCCTCCAGCCTTATCTTACTGCATGTGTCTTTCAGTTTCTGTTGCTGTCATCCCGATTATATGTTTTTCAACTTGAATTGGAATTGTTATAATAGTTTCCTAACTGACTTTCCCACCGTACTCTCTCCTTTCCAGCTAATCCTGCGTGCCGTCACTGGAGTAATCTTCCTGGAACACTCTTGCAGCTTTACTTAATCCTCTGCTGAAGCCTCCAAAATAACTTACTGATAACAAAATAAAATCCAAAGCCCTTATCAAGCCTGTAATAACTTTCTTTGTCTAACACAAGCGTCCTTCTCCGAATTTATCACCTGATCTCTTCCCTTCCCTCCAGAACCTGGGGTTTCAACAACATAGGTTTACTCATTATCTCCCAACTATGCCTGCCGCCACTCCTTTCTACGCATTGTTTATTCAGTTCCTCAGTGTGCTCTCATCCTTCCAGAGCTTCATCCACACCGCGTCCTCTGCCTGGAACATTCTTTCCATTTGGCCCCCTTCAACTACCTGATTCCTAAAATGCACTTGTTGATGTTTTCTAAATCTTGCTTAGTTTCAAAAACTTTTCCCAAATGATCTCTCCTGTGAAGTCTATTTTGACTTCCTACTATGTAATGTCTTTTCTCCTCTCTGCAGTTCCAAAGGACTTATATTTCATACTTTCCAGTTATCGCTTATTTGCTGATCTGTATTTTTAGTTATGTGTTATTTAATTTCTCCATTTAGCATTTAAGTCCTAGATGGGCAGGGACTGAATTTTCTATACCACCAAGAAAGGCATTTAACAGAGTGACAGGTATAAATCTGTCCCTTCCCTCATTCAGTATTTTCTTATATATTTTTTAGCACTTCTTCTAGACATTGAGCTATGTGCTAGCAGTAAAGCATAACAAGATCACTTCCCAACCTCACAGAGCTCTAGTTGAATGAGGCATACAGAGAAGTAGTCAGTCAATTGTAATGCAGTAAGATGCATGCAATGATGGATAGTGAATGAGATTCGTGGAAGCAAGAAGATAAGTGTCAAGCCTAGATGAGGGGCAGTGAGAATGCTTCTAGAAATGAGGTTCAGGCAGAGTCTGAAAGATACGTGGGAATCAGTTAGTTGAAGGGGGCCAAATGGAAAGAGTGTTCTAGGAAGAGGACTCAGTGTGGATAAAGCTCTGGAAGGGTGAGAGCACACTGAGGAACTGAATTCAGTTCTATGCAGCTGTATTGTAGAGAATGACATGAGATTCCTAAGGGATGAGGCTGCAGAAGATCCCTGTAATGGGCAAGAAGTCAACATCTTTGGTGAATGATTAGGAGGAAGGACTTCCAGAACCAGATGTTTGAGTAGATAAAATGAGGAAGCAGCACCTAGGTTTTTCTTAAGGATCACTTGGTGGCTAGAGATATTAGAGGGAAGATGGTGAGTTCATTTTGGACATTTTGAATTTGAGGGGCCTGTGAAATATGTACATGGTGACATATAGTTGTAGACAGTTTGAAGCTCAGAAGAAAGCTCTGACCAGGAAATAAAAATTTGGGTGACATCAGCATATGATAGGATGAAATCATAAGGAAGAGTGTGTAGAGTTAGTGAAGAAGACTTCAAGAGTAAAGAGAACAAGTCTGCAAAGAATGTTAAGATGGAATAGGCAGAAGGAAGGAGCAAAATAGGTGAGCGAGGTGTCATGGAAACCAAGGGAAGCCCTAAATCCATCCATTGGATTTAGCAATGTGGAAACCATTCATGATCTTAGTAAGAATAGTTTCTGTGTAGAGGAGGGGCAGGGGATGAGAAAATGTAAACTGGCCCAAGATAGATTGTAACGTGTTGAGAAGTCAACAAACAGTTATGTTAGAAAGGTTAGTCATGGAGGAGAGGATTTAAAGAGGGCAGAAGCTGAAAGGAAATGGAGCTGAGGGGCATTTATTATATATTGTTTAAGCTACTGGAAATCTGTGATGTTTAAAGGCTGCTAGGAAGAATTCATTAGTGATAAAGAGGTTGACCATAATCTAAAATAGCCAGAGTTATAACTCCTCTTAAAATTCTTTGCCCAGTGTGTCCTGTTATCTTTCAGTATTCTAAATAAGTTAATTTCAAACTGATTTTGGACTTCAGTGAGATATTGTTACATGAGATTGCAAATTCCTGTAAAGCATGATTCAAACTATTCTACTTTTTGTTCCAGGTAGCGCTTAGTATCTTAAATAGAGAAAAGTTTCAACGTATATTATTTTTATTTCTGTTGTTTGTTTATCCTTTGAGCAAATATATTTAATTTTTAATTTTAGTGGGTACATAGTAGGTATATATATTTATGGGGTACATAAGATGTTTTGTTACAGGTATGTAATGCATAATAATCACATCATGGAGAATGAGGTGAGCAAATATTTATTTAATGTCCATTGTATGCCAGACATTTTTCTTGGTGCCAAGGATATGAAGGTAACCAGGCCATACATACCACTTGTTCTTGAGGAGTTTATTATCTAGGGAGTCAGTTAATGAAATAATTACAGATTACAAAAGGTACTTAAAATGACATTGTGATAGACAATAATCATTATTTTCCTATGAACTTCCCTTTCCATTGTTGGAGGGAGAATAATCACAAGCTATTAAAGAGTTAAATGACTTAAGATGGAAAGAAAAAGGTAGTGAGTAACAGAGCCTACTTTTGGGATAGTGAGTTTACTCCTTTGTTTACCATGTCTAAAGTTCATGGGACTGTGATGCCTGTCATGGGCTGTGTGTTTTGCAGGTTTTGTTGGTTGACTGATACTTACCCTCTGAGAGACTAACCAACTCTCCACGTTTTCTCTTTTCCCTTTCAGTTATTTGCCATCTTCCGTGTATGAATGGTGGCCAGTGCAGTTCAAGGGACAAATGTCAGTGCCCTCCAAATTTCACAGGGAAGCTTTGTCAGATCCCAGTCCATGGTGCCAGCGTGCCTAAACTTTATCAGCATTCCCAGCAGCCAGGCAAGGCGTTGGGGACGCATGTCATCCATTCTACACATACCTTGCCTCTGACCGTGACTAGCCAGCAGGGAGTCAAAGGTAAGCTTTCTTCATCCTGCCCATTTGCCAGACCTCTGCTAACCTGCCAAACCCACATAGAAGTCAAGGATCTGCAGGTGGCCGGGACTAGTATCGAAACAGAAGGGAGTACATGATTTGTGTTCTGAGAAATGGCAGTAGAGGCAGAATGTGGCTGCAGTACTTTTTAAGCCACAGAGAATTGGTATCTAGGAAATAAGAAAATAAAAAGGAGCCCATTCTTCTCTAGTGACTCTTACCACCAAAGCTAATGAATGTGTATGGCACTGTTCTGACAGTGCTTGGGAAATAGAAGGATGAGCGAGAGTGTGCTGGTCCTTACAGCATTAGTAAGCTAGTGGATCACACAGTACCTGCTGGTGAACTTTGTAGTTTAAGAATGCTTGGTTTTAGTTGTAAACAGTCATTTAACTTCACTGCACTTCAATTTGTTCATCTGTAGAGGAAAGTAAACTAGGTCACTTGGAGCTCGAAAATTCTGTGACGAATTCATTCTTTTAAACCTGGCATTTTTATAAATGCACACTTTTAAAAAGGGGGCCATAGAAGTGTTACTGGCTCTAATTCTTTAAAACCTGAATCCTTGCATCAGGAGATGAGATTTTGTTTGACAGCTACAGAAAGTAGCTTGTTATAGATATAAAATAGTGCACTTTGGTATTGTGTGTGTGTGTGTGTGTGTGTGTGTGTGTCACAAGAAGCACAAAAATAAAAGGTACTGTGTTTTTAAGAGTTAGAGAATTGTGCCTTGTGAAATTGAGTTTCCTCTTTTAATAGAAAAATGCAAATCCTAAAATTTTTATTGACAGAAATTTTGTGAGAAATTCAAAAATAATCAAATGCTTGGTCTTTCTGATTAATACTGGATAAAATTTACCTACTTAGAACAAGCAACATGAATTTTACAGCTTTATAACTATTGAAAAGAATATTTTAGCCTCATGAATGTGTTACTGTTAAAAGTTTTACTTTCTCTCTATAATACAACTTTTAAAAAATGTAAATTCGGGCTTAATTTTTATTTTGCATGTTTCCTTAAGAATTTTGATGGCTATGCAGTGAAATGCCACATATGATACAAATATGTCTGCATGTGTGTTGATAAAATTTACTTTCATGTTTTAAAACTTTTGATTTGCCTGTTAGTTATTCAGGGCTAACAAGCTTTCCTCCCAATCTGTTTTAGTGAAATTTCCTCCTAACATAGTCAATATCCATGTGAAACATCCTCCTGAGGCTTCTGTCCAGATACATCAGGTTTCCAGAATTGATGGCCCAACAGGCCAGAAGACAAAAGAAGCTCAACCAGGCCATTCCCAAGTCTCTTACCAAGGGCTTCCTGCGCAGAAGACCCAGACCATACATTCCACACACTCCCACCAGCACGTCATTCCTCACGTCTACCCTGTGGCTGCTAAGACGCAGCTTGGCCGGTGCTTCCAGGAAACCGTTGGGTCACAGGTAAGCATCATCACTGAGCCTGTTTTAGTAATGTGTTACAGCCACGGGATTGTTTTAACAAGAAAGCCAGACTTGATAAAAATGATTTTTTAAAAAAGGGCTTTGACATACTATGATTCATGGCCCTATTTTTGTAAATAAAGTTTTATTGATACACTCCTCATAGCCACACGCATTTATTTACATATTATCTATGCCCATTTTCATGCTATGACTGTAGAATTAAATAGTTCCAGTGAGATCATATGGTCTGCAGTACCTAAAATATTTATTATGTGTCTTTTTACAGAAAAAGCTTGCCAATCCCTAACGTACAGAATACATTGGTTGGTTGGTTGACTGATTGATTTGGAGCCTTACTCTGTTGCCCAGGCTGGAGTGCAGTGGCATGATCTCAGCTCACTGCAACCTCTGCCTCCCAGTTTCAAGTGATTCTCCTACCTCGGCCTCCTGAGTAGCTGGGATTATAGGCACACACCACCACACCTGGCTAATTTTTGTATTTTTAGTAGAGATGGGGTTTCACCGTATGGACGAGGCTTGTCCTTACCTCAAGTGATTGTCCCACCTCGTCCTCACAAAGTGCTGGGATTATAGGCATGAGCTACCGTGTCTGGCTTCCAGAAATGTTTCTGGAAGTCCATGATTACCTGTTTCTGTTTTTTGGTTAGGATGATCTGTGTGTAAAACATGTGTCAGGCATGAGATATGGTATAGAATGTATATTCTGCCAAGATGTTTGAAAATATTTTTGCCTTTTGCAGTAGGTTTGTTCATGAGTTTTGAATTCATCGTGCAATAATAATTCATGTCATCTTTCACATGAAATAATATTTCATGGTATCTTTTCTTTTCTTCTTTTTTTGAGATGGAATCTCAGTCTATCACCAGGCTGGAGTGCAGTGGTGCAATCTTGGCTCACTACAACCTCTGCCTGCTGGGTTCAAGTGATTCTCCTGCCTCAGCCTCCCGAGTAGCTGGGACTACAGGCGTGCACCACCATGTCCAGCTATTTCTTTTTGTATTTTTAGTAGAGACGGGGTTTCACCGTGTTGGCCAAGATGGTCTTGATCTCCTGACCTTGTGATCTGCCCACCTCGGCCTCCCTAAGTGCTAGGATTACAAGTGTGAGCCACCATGCCCGGCCTCTTTTATTTTCTTATAAAAATTCAGGCTGGGCACACTGGCTCATGCCTGTAATTCCAGCACTTTGGGAGGCTGAGGCAGGTGGATCCCTTGAGGTCAGGGGTTCAAGACCAGCCTGGCCAACATGTTAAAACCCTGCCTCTACTAAAAGTACAAAAATTAGCCAAGCATGGTGGTGGGTGCCTGTAATCCCAGCTACTCAGGAGGCGGAGGCAGGAGAATCACTTCAGCCTGGGCGGCGGAGGTTGTAGTGAGCCGACCCACTGTACTCCATCCTCGGTGACAAGAGTAAGTGTCTGCCTCAGAAAAGAAAAAAAGAAAAGAAAAGAAATTTATAACTATCAAGTTACAGTGCATGAGTTATTTGAAGTGTAACTTTAGGCCTATGTTTATTTTATATCATGAATGTGAAATACTTGGGGGTAATAGAACTAATTGTTAGTGCTTTAGAAAACTGGGAAACACTTTCAGGTACTAAGTCAGTGGTAGGATTGTCACCTTTCTTTTAGGAGAAGGAGGGAAGATTGTAGACCTGAGTGGAAGGCAGATGTGGGAATGGAAAGAGCATCCATGTGGAGTTGTAAGACCTTGATTAGAGCCATGAGCACAGCACTTGGTAGGAGGGAAGCAGCTTCCTTATCTGCAAAGTAGAGAGAAGACGTGGGGCTCATGAGACTTTGTTAAGATTAATCAAGATAATGTGAGCCCTGCTTTGCAAATATTATAAAGTATGCAAATATTAGCTTAAAGAATATTTATCGAAAGAGTCAAACTTAAGCAACCATCTACAATGACTGTTTTTATATCACGTACTTTCAGTAAGATAGGGTCAGCATCGTTCTCACAGATGCAGTCCTCACTGGCCTGTGGATATCTGAAATGCGACTACAGGGGACCTAATGTGGCTTTTCATTCCCCAGTTTTGCAAACGCTTTTGGGAGAAGGAACATTGTCAATTTAAATTTAGCTTAAAAGTAAAGACAGTGTTTATGCTAAGGGCAGGTTTTGATCATGACAGTGGGGCTGAAGATAAACTTTATACACTTCACAGCTTTGCACTGACTTAGTCTTGGAGAGGGAGGACAAATTTGGTGCCATTTGCATTGTTTAGTCATTCCAGCTTAGGTTGGTTCGGGAGAAAGGAAAAGCAGATCTTTTTAAAATTGTGTGCCCAGTACCTTTTTCCTCTTTCCCAAGTTGGAACACAGATGTAAAAAGCAAGAAAAAGAGGCATAACAAGCTTGTTATTCTTGTATAGTATTAGGTGATTGCTAACAAGAAAAGCTGAAAAGAAATTACTGACTTGTAAGCCTAAACTAGAGTATACAATTTAAAGGAATTGGCTAATTGATGGAGTTACCCAAGTAACTAAAACTCAGTGGAATACTTTTGTCTTATCTGCATACATCTCTGACTTCTGGTCTAAAAGATGCAGACAGTGATCTCAATTCCTAATTCATTTTGCATGTGTAGTCACTAATACACAGCTTCAAAATAAGACCTGTTTTTTGGAAAACATTCTCAGCATATGATTATTGGTCTTCCTGTTTATGAGGAATGTTGCTGGATGCCAATGACTGCCCAATTAATTTGTGCAATGAGGGTGAGCATTTAAAAAATACATTACTGGCAAATAATCAGTAGTGTTTTTTAAATGCTCTGCTGTCCTACAAAGGAGTTCAAAAACATTTGTGCTTTTTGCCCTGGTTGATTTGCAAACGTATCTGTAGCCAGGAGGTCTAGGTAGATTTTAAATGGCAAAAAATCAAAAACAAAAACAAAACCCTGGGTAAATGCTCAGTATCGCTTTGCTCAGTGGAGCCCTCTTATTAATTGCAAATTTCAGCCATTGAGACTTTTAATGCAGTCGTTACCAATAAACATCTATGTTTATATATTGCTATGAGAGGTTATATGCAAAATAAATTGGACAGAGATAGCCCTTGTTTCTGTGACAGATTCTAATAATTAGGTAGTAAACTTGGGATTGAAAACCCAAGGTGAACTATGATCAATGTATTTAAATTCAGGAAAGTTTTGTAGAATAGAATTTCAGAACTGTTTGGATGGTGGAGAAAATGGATGATTGATGAGGAAACCAAGCTGTCAGAGCAAAAAGGGAGAGTAATTAAACCGAGGAAAGAGAGCAGTGCAAGAAATGAACAAGGAAGAGTTGTCAGATGAGATCAGAGAAGTGAAATAGCTTGGGATTCTTGGCAGCTGTTGCATCAATATTAAGCCTCTTAAATCTGAGGCATAGTGCAGTATAAATGACTTGATGGCAAGGTCAGTGTGTCAAGAAGCCCCTTAGACAAAGTGATCAAGCTCAGCATCATTAATAGTGGGGGCAGGCCGGGCGCGGTGGCTCACGCCTGTAATCCCAGCACTTTGGGAGTCCGAGGCAGGTGGATCACAAGGTCAAGAGTTCGAGACCATCCTGGTCAACATGGTGAAACCCCGTCTCTGCTAAAAATACAAAACATTAGCTGGGCATGGTGGCGCGTGCCTGTAATCCCAGCTACTCAGGAGGCTGAGGCAGGAGAATTGCCTGAACCCAGGAGGCGGAGGTTGCCGTGAGCCGAGATCGCGCCATTGCACTCCAGCCTGGGTAACAAGAGCGAAACTCCGTCTCAAAAAAAAAAAAAAAAATAGTGGGGGCAGTCTGACCTTATGTGCCTCCTGCTGTGAGACAGTATAGAGTTTGCAGAACTACCCTTGAAGTGTACTTGCCAAAAATATCTAACCTGAATAGAATCAAACTTTTACACTTAACCACAAGTTTACAGGAGATACTTGAGGGTAAAGAAACAAGTTAAAAACATTACACCCAGACAGAAAAAACAATCAGATATTTACAGCGTAGGGTATTATTGCCTGATTTCTTAAAAAACAAAAAACAAAAAGCAGAGTAATAAGAAAGTGAGATGATGTTTGTAGAAAGAGACTAAAGAGACACAAAAAATAAGTCTAATGTGTTCACCTTCATTAAATCTTGACTTTAAAAAAAACAAAAGTCAGATCTAAAAGATATTTTGGGAATAGTTGGGGAAATTTGAACATGAGCTCTCTCTTAGTCCATTTTTGTGTTGCTGTAACAGAATGCCACAGACTGGGTGATCTGTAAAGAAAAGACATTTATTTCTCATTGTTTTAGAGGCTGTGAAGTTCAATATCAAGGTGCCAGCATGTGACCAGGACCCTCTTACTATGTCATCCCAAAGCAGAAGGATAAGCGAACACAAGAGATTGAGGGGAGCTGAACTTGGTTTTTTTTTTTTTTTTTTTTTTTTTTTTTTTTGAGACGGAGTCTCTCTGTCACCCAGGCTGGATTGCAGTAACGTGATCTTGGCTCACTGAAACCTCTGTCTTCTGGGTTCAAGCAGTTCTTCTATCTCAGGATTTCAAGTAGCTGGGAATAAAGGCACGCACCACCATGCCCAGCTAAATTTTGTATTTTTAGTAGAGACAGGATTTCACTATATTGGCCAGGCTGTTCTTGAACTCCTGAGCTCGTCATGATCCACCCACTTCAGCTGTCCAAAGTGCTAGGATTACAGGCATGAGCCACTGTGCCGGGCCTGAACTTGCTTTTATCACAAGCCTACCCTGGTGATAACTAACCCACTCCCAAGATAATGACATTAGTCCATTCATTAGGGAAGAGCCTTTGATTAGGTTCCATCCTCCTAACAAGTAGTGGTTGCTTCATGAGGTTTAAAGAAAGAAGCCATCTGTAGACCATAAAAGTACAAGGTGAAGCAGTAAGTCCTGACATAGAAGCCGCAGCAAGTTGTCCAGAAGATCATTGATAAAGGTGGCTACACCAAGCAGCCTTATACTGGAAGAAGATGCCATCTAGGACTTTCATAGCTAGAGAGAAGTCAATGCTTGGCTTCAGAGGACAGGCTGGCTCCCTTTTTAGGGACTAATGCTGTTGGTGACTTTAGGTTGCAGCCAGTGCTCAAAGGCTGTTCTGAGAATTCTAGGGCTCTTAAGAACTATGCTAAATCTACTCTGCCTTTGCTCTATAAAGGGAACAGCCAAGCCTGGATGACAGTACATGTGTTTGCAACATGGTTTACTAAAGATTTTAAGGGCACTGTTGAGATCTGCTGCTCAGAAAAAAAAAAGATTCTTTTCAAAATATTACTGCTCATTGACAATGTACCTGGTCACTCAAGAGCTCTGATGGAGATGTACAAAAAGATGAATGTTGTTTTCATGCCCGTAATCACAGCATTCATTCTGTAGACCATGGGTCAAGGAGTAATTTTTACTTTTAAGTCTTATTATTTAAGAAATACACTTCTTAAGGCTATCGCTGCCATAGATAAAGATTCCTCTGATGGACATGGGCAAAGTAAATAAAAATGGAAAGGGTTTGCCATTATAGATGCCATTAAGAACATTCATGATACATAGGAGGAGGTCAAAATATCAACATTAAAGATAATTAAATTAGATACTAGAAAAAGTCGAATTCAAGCCTTGTGGATGACTTTGAGGGGTAGAAGATTTCAGTGGAGGAAGTCACTGCAGATACAGTGGAAACAGCAAGAGAACTCTAGTTAGAAGTAGACCCGAAGATATGACCAAACTGCTGCAATCTCGTATTTAAACTTAAATGGATGAGGAACTGCTGCTTATGAATGAGCAAAGAAAGTGGTTTCATGAGATGAAAGCTTCTCCTGGCATAGGTGCTGTGGACATTGTGAAATGACAACAATGGATTTAGAATACTCTATAAATTCAGTTGATAAAGCATTAGCAGGGTTTAAGAGGACTGACTCATTTTGAAAGAAGTTGTACCGTGGGTCAGATGCTATCAAACAGTATCACTTGGTACAGAGAAATATTTAGTAAAAGGAAGAGTCAGTCAAAGCTGCAGACCTCATAGTTTCTTATTTTAGGAAGTTGCCACAGCCACCACAGCCCTCAGGAACCCCTATCCTGATTGATTGACAGTCATCAACATCAAGGCAAGACCCTCCACCAGCAAAGAGGTTATGACTCGCAGAAGGCTTAGATGATTATTAGCATTTTTAAAGCAATAAAGTGTTTTAAAATTAAGGTATGTACTTTAAGGCATAGCACTACTGCAAACTTAATAGATAATGGTATCGTGTAAACATGACTTATTTGTACTGGGAAACCAAAAAATTCATGTGACTCATTTTAATGTGATATTCACTTTATTGCAGTGGTCAGGAACTGAACCCACAACATATCTGAGGTATTGTCTGTAGTTTCAGGTGTATTTACATATAAGTAACACAAACTTCTAACAATTATTGACCCTTGAGAGGTTCATATGCAGGTGATCATTGTATTATCCTTTGAACATCTCAGTATATTTGAAATTTTTTTTAGAAAGAAAGGGGAAAATATTAAAATTTCTTAGACTTATACATAAAATAGTATATTTTAAAGCTGAATTTAAAAGCTTTAAAAGACTTTTTAGAAACAAATGTAAAGTTTTTCACTGTTGAATAGCTATGCTGGGTAGGTGTGAGGTGACAGGAGGAGGCCAGGGAAGAGAAATTGGCCATGTGAAATGACCAAGGACCAATCTAAGAAGTAAAGTTGAATATAAAAGAGATGACTATAGGGGATTTTATGGAGTATCAAGCATCAGGATTGCGTTACAGGCTGTTGTAAAGACAAGGATCATGAAGAAATGGACTATTCTGAATTTTCTTGTTTCACAAATCAGCTAAAGACATGCTCATTAGAATTGATTACCTGAGCTGTAGTGGGGAGGATTGTGAGAAGATGAGCAATTACATCTTTGTTAAAAGCAGCCTCATCCTTGATTAATATTAAGAAGGGTATACTCTTAATTATCAGTCAGAAAGTTCAGGCTGTTTTAGACATGGAATGATAGATAATTAATGTAGAAAATTCGGTGGTCAGTGAATAGATTTGCTGATGACAGTTAAGTTCATGACCACAGAGTACATTTATTTGGATTGCATTATAATGAAAAAAGAGTAGGAATAATCAGGTTAAAAGTTTCTGTAATGTTTTCTCACCTTGACAGAGAATGCCAACCTGTAAGAGAAAAAAATGGTTTCTGTTGTTTTATTTTTTTAAAAAGTTATGTTTAATATTTCAGAGTTCCAAAAATATATTTAACAATGAAATAAATCATTGATTTTTATGTGAATCAGGCTGTCTCTGCAGGAAGTCTCTATAGGCATCACTAAATCTGCCATATTCACAGAACAGAAATTAATCTAATAGAACTATATAGGGTGACAGATAGGAATGATTTTCTTGAACATAAATCAAGTATGAAGTGTAGTTGGCAAGACCTCATTTTGGCAGAGTTAGGTTTCTGTGCTACCTGGAGTAAATCGTGGTAGTCTACATATATTTGAAAACATTTGTGAGAGTTTGCTCACTCAATGATTGTTAGAATTACAACTCCATTGGTGACAATTACCAGCCACTTTCAGGGTAATCTGATGTTTTCACAGGCTTAATACCCGAACATTTCCATGTAGTTATCATCTCTGAGGAAGGGCCAAGTTTCAGAAAATACCCCTCCAATCTATTTTTGCATCATAGGGACATTTAATATATTAATGTTTTTTACATAAAAATCAATTGTGTAAGGGTGTCCTTTGTTTTAAAATTGATTCTCTTAACAGTGACCTAAATTCAAAGCTTATTTGGCATCTGACTTTTTGATTGTTTCAAACATGTTTTATTGATTGCCCAATTACTGGAAACAAACATTTAGTGACCTAGTTATGCCACATGGTATGAAAAGGCCTTGTATGGGAAGCATTTAGAATCACAATGCAGAATTCAGGGTCCAGCGTCCATGCTGAACCTGCCCATTGCCTGGCTGCATAAGTCTGTGCTGTTTGTTGAACCCAGGAACCTGCCTTATAATCAGACACAGGCGTTATAAAAGGAAACAAAAAATTCAAGTGCTTCAAGACTTTCCTATTTCAAAATGCTGAAAGGGCAGAAATTTTCACATATAAACACCCGAGTTAATTAAAAAGCAGGTTTTCCAGGACTATGGAAAACCTGAAGTCGATTTAAACAGAGTATGTTTTGAGTACAGCACTCCAACATAGATAAAGATGATCAAATAACACATGAACCCAGTTTTTTAGTTTGCAACTATAAAACTCTTAGAGAAGATGTTAAAAACCATAAGAAACAAACTTTAAGATTAAGGTCTTTAATACACATTCTACAGAAGAAAATAAACTTTATGTGGATTGGGAAGAAAGGAAAGGATGGGTAGTTGATGTGGAGTCCTGATATCATTGGAAAAACTCTTTTTCCTTTAATTATTGGTCATATAAATAATAAGCCCTAGGGCAAAATTGGATTAAAGTGACACAAGAACTGTTTGGGATTCTATTAGAGATGCCAGAAGTTGTTCCAGCAGTTCTCTTTGGACAGGAAAAATGGAAACAGAATGGACCACTGGAGGAAAAGATTATTTAATTGAAGATAGATAGGTCTCTTTTGGCAGATACGTTCAGTTAACATCCTCAAACTCTGAAGCTTACACACACACACACACCCCCATTCTAAAGGGCCAAGTAGATATACTTAGCTTTTGTTTAAAAAAATAATAATAATATCTCTCTTTTTAACAGGAAAATGTGAGCTCATTGAGGTGGAAAGTAGCCTAATTGCATGGCTGAAATTACTTTTTTTTTTTTTTTTTAAGAGTCTCAGTTCTTTTGTCATAGGACTTTGAATAAAGAAAAATATTTTTTGTTTTCCACTGTGCAAAAGCCAATAAGAAGCTGAGGAAATAGATGTGATGCCTGCCAATTCCACATGGCAGAAAAAAAGATGGGTAGATGGCTGGGTAGATGCAGATGAGATGGGAACTTTGGAAATCTTTTCTCAGTGGTGAGAGAGATGGGTGGTGTTTATGTAGGGGAGCTGGGACATTGAGTTCTGCTCAGAAACCCACCCTTGAATTTCCACAGTATCTCTCCTGTCCTGGCAACACAAATAGTACTGGGATGAAGCCTTAATCTATGATAAAAAATAAAAATAAATCAGTTTTATTCTGATAGAAGTAATGCCAGAATTATTGTAACACTTTTCACACCGCTTAATCACTAAATTGAGTTCATAAACTATGTAATAGATTAGAAGTCTAAAGAAAAAAAATGGTTATAAAACATCTTACTTATGTCATCTCCTTTATGTGGAGGGGGAACTGAGCCAGGCTGGGTCCACAGAGGACAGAGGTGAATTGTGGCCCTGTCTTCCTCCCCATCTATCACCTGAGACCACATGCTTTTATGGATGGGGCCCTCCCAGGTGATCTTGGGCCAATGCAGTGACCTGCCTTCTTTTGGAGGAGCTGCTGGGTAGTAACTGGGGAAGGTGAGGCTGGGCTGCTAGACATCTGTCTTCTTGGTAAGCAGAAAGCTCAGCTGGAGCGTGCTGATTGCATTTACTGAAGTTTGGCTGCCTTGAGGTGGAATAAGTCATTAATACCAAGTACTTCCTATGCCATCTGGGCTTTTCTTCAGCGTCCCACTCAAGTACTCCTTTGGCATAATCTAAGAAATACTTAATTGAGTGTTAGTGAGTCTGGTTGTCTCTTGTGGCTCTAAAATGGCTGCTGTCTGTGGCTATTCTTGCCAAACCTTACCTGTGTCAACAGCTGAAGGTATCACTGAAGGTGTCCTATGCATCTCAGTGATAGGTGCTGGAACTCTTATGTGTTCGCTGGTCTCGTTCCAGCAACCTTTGCCAGATTGACTTTCTTGCAGGGGCTCTTGAGCCTGGAGTCAAGAAAGATCAGTAAAGACAGGGGTAAGATCCAAAGAGGAAAAACACTGCATGTGAGAGAGAACATGTCTGCATGTCACTGGGCTCCTGCCAGTGGAGAGGAGAACTGCTCATTTTACTTGGATTGAGAATATAGGGCTAGGACATTAGGATAATCAAAATATAATTCTTAGAACTTCAGAGAATGGGTTGTGACCCAGACGTTACCTTTCCTACGGCCTAGTATCCAGTCTTTACCCAGATGGATGTCTTCTGGGAACCAAAGAGGCTGTCAGCTTTAAGTGTCCACCTGCCCTGACCTGTTTAAGAGTCAAGTCTGTGTTTCTTCATTGATTCTCCCTAAGCCCCTCCCCTCAGACTTTTTTTTTTTTCCATTTTATTGGCAATAAAAATGTCTTTATCATGACATGGAATATCAGATTACCATATTTTATACCTCTAGGGCTCATTAATATAATATACCTATTAATAATTACACTCCTGTTTCTACACAGGAATAAGCATTGAAAATAATTGTGGAGCAGCTCAGAGTGGAAGCTTGTTGAGCTACTTCTGATATTGGCAAAGGGATAAGATTTTGTCACTGTGTTTGAAGAAGATAGTTCTGAGCATGTTGGAAATAGTTTTAAGAGACAATGGCTTGAATTGATGGTTGATTTTGGTGCCATACATTATAAGAAATGGTTTCAGGATTTATAGCTGGTTATTTCCAGGCTCTGATGGTCTGATGTGGCTCTGTGCTATCCCTCAGAATTGAGATTTGCTAAAATGAGGAGGAATCAACTGGTTTAACTAAAAAAAAAAAAAAAAAAAAAAATCAGTCATTTGAAATCTGCCCCATGAAGTTGTGGTGAGAGAAGCAACATTGCCTTGTATTGAAGAGGGCAAAGTTCTGCCTGAACCTTCTCCGAGACAATGATAGTACTTTTTTTTTTCCCTTTATCATCCTTCCATTTTTTTTCTCCTCTTCTATATCTTTTCTTTTCTTTTTTAAATAAAATAATTTATATATAAAATTGAATGTTCTATTTTAACAAGGTCACTTTATGAGACTGTGCATTTACTCCAGTGACACTGCCATTGTGCAGTTTGGACATGTCTGAACAAGACTTGCCACCATTGAGAATATTTAAAGTATGCCTCTAGCCCTCAAGAAAATTATAAGATTCAAAATATTTTGAATATTTCTAAATATTTTAAACAAAGAGAGCAGTGCCTTCAAGATGACCACTTTGCAGAAGACTGGTTTCGAATGTGTAAGCTCTAACACAGTTTTTAAAGAATATGGTCTTAACGTTCTGTGGCTTCCAGGTAGCCCTCTTTCTTTTTTCTTTTTCTTTTTTTTTAAGAGACATAGTCTCACTCTGTTACCCAAACTGGAGTACAGTGGTAGGAGCATAGCATGCTGCAACGTCAAACTCTCAGGCTCAAGTGATCCTCCTGCCTCAGGCTCCCAGGTAGCTAAGACTACACTTGGCCATGGGACAAACCTCTTAGTAAGACAGTGCATTTTAATAAAACCGATAGCTTATTTGACCTTCAGAACAATCAGGATAAACAGGAAAAGTAGATATTTATGTCTCCCATTTATTTATGTAGAATTTGAGGCCCAGAGATTGGGACTAGCTTGTGATATTTCCAAGACGATAGTTCTCTTTCCATTTTAGCAAACTCACCATATCTCAGGCCCTCAGTTTCTTCATTTTTCAAATAACTGGATTGGCTAAGAAAAAAACAAAGGTGTCTTAGCCTTCCAACCCTCTGTGATGATTTCTACATCTTTGCTGTTTTCTGCAATCTTTAGACACCACTGGTGCTGTCATATGCACAGGCCAATGGACAGAGCAATGTCAAATAGAGTGAATGAATAACTATACTGGTCTCTCCAATCCAGCTGACTTGAAAGACTCCTCTCTAACCAGTTTCTCTGAAAAGCTTTTTAGTACTTCCTTCAACCTACGTTTCTCTCTGTTCCTTAAATCTTTATTGTTGCTTTTGTGCCTTATTTTTCTTCCTCACCATCTTGTGCTTTTTTTTGAAAGCAATACAGTTGCATTTATTTTTTTTTTCAAGTGCCATATATCAAGTTTATTCAAGTCCTTTGCCCATTTTTTAAAACTGTACACGTACAGATCATGCAGGATTGTTGCATAGGTACATACATGGCAAGGTGGTTTGCTGCCTCCATCCCTCCATCGCCTAAAGGCAGGCTCACTTATGAATTGATCTCGGAACTAGGCACAGACAAATTGTGGGTAAATATATTAGGTTAGTCTAGGTTGTGCTCCAGTAACAGATTAACATAAGTTTACTTTTTGTGTGCATTAGATATCTGATAGGTGAGTAGAGGACTCTGCTCTGTATATTTCAGGGACTTGGGTTGATAGTGGTTCCATCGTATTACTGCCATGTTATCCAGAATATATGGCTTCCTTAATTCCTGCAGCAGAGAATGAGAGGTTCTGCAAAGGATGACACTCGTTACCTTTCCCTGTGCCCCCTGTTCAGAATCAGTCCCATGGCCATACCTGTTAGTGCTGTGGATGGAATTATGCCTCCCACCCCCAAATTCGTATGTTGAAGCCCCAGCCCCCAGTGTGACTCTGTTTGGAAACACAGCCTGAAAGGACATAACTAAGGTTAAGTGAGTTCATAAGAGTGGGGCCCTGATGACATACGATTAGTGTCTTTAGAACCGACACCAGTGAGCTTGACCTCTCTATTGCTTTCCCCACATACTTGCACAAAGAAGAGGCCATGCGAGCACACAGCCATCTGGCAGCCACCTACAAGCAAGGAAGAGGGCCTCACCCAAAATCCACCATGTTGGTACCATAATCTTGGGTTTCCAGCCTCCAGAACTGTGAGAAAATTAAAAAAAAAAAAAAGACATAGCTATTGTTCGCCAGGCGCGGTGGCTCATGCCTGTAATCCCAGCACTTTGGGAGGCTGATGCAGGTAGATCATGAGGTCAGGAAATTTAAGACCATCCTGGCCAACATGGTGAAACTCCATCTCTACTAAAAATACAAAAAAATTAGTTGGGTGGGGTGGCACTTGTCTGTAATCCCAGCTATTTGGGAGGCTGAGGCAGGAGAGTTGCTTGGACCCAGGAGGCGGAGGTTGCAGTGATTTGAGATCACACCACTGCACTCCAGCCTGTTGACACAGTGAGACTCCATCTCAACAAAACAAAACAAAACAAAATCTATTGTTTAAACCACCCAGCCTATGGTATTTTGGTATGGCAGTCCAACAGATAATTTGGAGCTTGGAAATGTGAGGAAACAAGTAGCTTTTGGGGGAACAATGGATGTTTCTGCCAGAAGAATCAGGGCAGTGGATAAGACAGACATGGTCCCTGCACCCAGGGATCTAAATGAACCTGTTAGTGTTATTTGTGGCTTTCAGTTTTTCTACATGACTTGCAACCAAACCACAGGTAATTATTAGTTTTGAGTTCTGTGTACTTGGAAGAGACACAGAAAAAACTGAAAGCTCAACCAAATGAGGCATGCATTACAATTTCACATAGTGCTGTGAGGCTTGAAATGTTTTTGGTTCTTTTCATTGTCTCTTTATAGACATGAAGCTTAATATAGAAGATTGCTCTCAATATGGTTGTAGAAATAAGCATTGGAGAAGATAGGCATTTATGTTCATCATTTTGGGGATGATCAGGTTGCTATGGTCATAATAATCACACCTATATGCACATCTTAATTCCCTTTCTCAACATGAGTCTTTCTTTTTAGACACAACCCTGGTAATCAAACCTAAAATAAATACAATCTACTACCATTTAGTCCTAGGATTTATGACGGTTTGTGTTGTTTTGCCCCAGGGAAAGGCTAACAGGAATTATGATATCAGAATATAATCATGACAATACTATTTGTAACTTAAGAAATTGCAGTTCTTTTTGCAACGTAAGAAGAGCAAAACACACAGCCTGGAAGAAGACTTGACTGTTGAAGTATTCACATCATTGTAGAGGTGGAGAAAATAGGCAGCTCAAATTCGATCTCTCCTTTAGAAAATATGTCAAGTAGAATCATAAGTTTCATGCTTAAGAGGTTTTTTTTTTTCTTCACATGTTACTTTAAAAACCATTTTTGCCTTAGTGTAACTTTTAAAATACTGTTTCATAAACTAAATTAGTTGTCTGGAATTCCTTGAAGCCCATGGTTTGGCTTCAGCAGGTTTTAAACAAATACACTGTCAGAAATCGATGTGGATACATTTCTAGCAGTTAATGCTCTAGTCACAGTAGATACTTTGTAAAATCAATAGCCTGAAATATCAGAGGATTATGGTTATATCAGATTCCCCAAATGCCTAACACTGTTTTAATTACTCTAATGAAAGAAAGCTGAGTGGACTTAAAAAAAAAAGAAAGGAAAAAAACCTTGCCTGTAAAGAATGTTCTGCTCAAGCCAAAGCAAATTTTTTTTACAAGTTCTTTTAGAAAATCTGGAAGTATTTAAGCATTTTCCTCTTCTTATGAGACAATGGCTGTTACCCAGCCAGTTCTGCATCATACAGTGCTCTTTATGACAATAGCCCTTAGACCAAGGTGATCAAATATGTCATTCTAGTTGCATTTGCGATAGGGGTTAGAGATTTACAACTTTTTACTTATTGATGCATAGAAATAAACATATTTAATGATCTAGCACTGGAACACTTAAGAGTGTTGATGAGGTTTTCTAGTTTAATTTGGACCCATTGTTGATTCAGGGCCTAGAAGAACACCATTTTGCTCAGAACATTACCAAGAGTCACCTTTCCAGAGTGGAGATATGTTTATATCATAGTGAAAAGACAGTTTAAAAGGAACAAAGAAGAGGAAAGATGAAGTGTGGATTGAACCAACCTGTTACATACAGTCAGTACTTTTCCCATAGGGGACTTCATTCTGATTCTTATGAAAAGAAGTTCAAGATTTCAAAAAAAAAAACAGGATTAACAATCTTCACTTAGCTTCATAGTATTGATGGTGTAGCTTGTGTTTACTAGAATACCCCAAGGCTTTGTGCCTGAATGTTAGAGCAGTGTGCTTCTGAATGTGGATGGAGGTGAGGATGGCACCTGCATGGGTGGAATAATTTATGGGACATACCTGTGCAGTGTGGGTTGATGGATTCTTACGTGACTTTGTATTGGTCACAGCTCAGTACACCCAAGATCTGCATTTCCATGACCATCGTGAATAATTTCTGAGATCTTGCCTATTGATAATTATATAATTAATTAGAGTGACCCATTATAATCTAGAATTGAGCCATTTAAGAGCTATCACTGTTTTCAGGAAGATAGAGATGCTCTTTGTGGGTACAGGTTAGCAGGAAAGGGCTGGCATGAGGTAGGGTCAGGAAAAGACAGCCCATTATTATGGCTATCCTTGGTAAAGTTGGTCCTGGTCAGTGTGAGGATAGAACCAGGCAGGCTGTGGCAGCATGGAGTCTAATGTATGAACCTGGCAGGCAGGGGGCACCTAAGAAACACAGACCTTCATAGGATTGCCCTGCCACAGGAAACCTTGCCTCTTAGCTCCCTGGCTGCCCTCAGCCCTGCCCTGGAGCTTTCATAAAATCATAGAATGTGGACACTGAAATAAGTATTAGCAATTAGTCTGTCCTTGCAATTTTATTGATGATGCAGCTAACATCCAGAGAGGTAAATCAGTTTGCAGTTGAGTTTGTGGAAGGTGGGGACTAAAACTGAAGCTTTTTAGTGTCTAGTCCAGTGTTTCTACTTTTTTTTTTTTTTTTTTTGAGATGGAGTCTTGCTTTCTCTCCCAGGCTATAGTGCAGTGGCACGATCTTGGCTCACTGCAACCTCCACCTCCCAGGTTCAAGCAATTCTCCTGCCTCAGCCTCCCAAGTAGCTGGGATTACAGGTGCCTGCCACCACGCCTGGCTAATTTTTGTATTTTTAGTAGAGACAGGGTTTCACCATGTTGGCCAAGCTGGTTTCAAACTCTTGACCTCAAGTGACCTCCTCTACTCCCCGCCTGGGTCTCCCAAAGTGCTAGGATTACAGGTGTGAGCCACTGCACCTGGCCAGTCTTTCTACTATTGCACCCTGGCTCTTAGGCCATTTCTTCTAGGAATGGAGGATTCACAAGAACTGATGGCTATCTAAACCTGAAAGGACTGATACATTCTCTAGGACCTGACTTAGAGAGTTGCGTGCTGTGTGGTGTTTTGTGATTGGGCCTTGGATGCTTGGTGGAAGGGAGCATAGTGAGCTCCACTGCTGTCGCTTCATGGTCTTGGTTCTCTGGCACCAAAATATGGCACCGTGATGAGAAGGAGCTTGATGTCCCCAAAGTGAAATCATCTGCCTCTTGAACATCAATATTTACAAGTTGAATTATTAGAATTCCATGATACCGTGTTGTGCTTTTTGAGCAGAATTAAAATGAAATCCACATAATTGCATGCCCTCTACAGCATTTATTCACTATTTCTTCATTAGCCAGAGCACTTTTGAGAAAACCTGAATATTTTTAGCAAGATCTTAAGAATATCTTTTTCTTTTATTTTTATATCTAACTTACTTGTTTATTTTGTACATCTCTGTAAATTGAATCTGGGATATTGTATATCAAATAACTATTAGATTAATCGTTCTTTTGTCAATTAAGCCCAGGTTTTTAAAGGAGGAGCTTGAGGGAAGAGACCTAATACTGATCGAGAGCCCAGTGGGGCTTGGCTGTATAGCTGTCTCATGGAGAGTCTGTCTCACATGTGTTGTCCCCACCCACTCCAGAGTTCTATGAAAAATGGATGTCTCTAGTTCCATCTTATAGAGGACAAAATAGGCAGAGAGAAGTTGAGAGTTTTGACTATAGTGATGGAGGCGGTAATTGGTAAAGGGAGGATGTGAATGTTTGTCTATTTTCAAAAGCTGTCCTCTTACCATTTACTCAGTTATGGGTCATCCTTAGACAGCTTTTCACTGAGTTCAAGGGGAATGTGCTTGTGCAGAAAAGTCCGTTTCCTGTTCATAATGTGCTAATGCTGCAAGGCAAGTAGATGTCAGGGGATTTGCTTTGTGTTTAGAAGTCTTTTTAGTGTGGCTGCACAGCATTTGTTGAGGTAAGAGATTATTCATGCTGAGCTTCACTCCTTTCTGCTGTGTGTTTGAGGAGAAGTAAAGCCAGTGGGCCTCTAATCAGCTAATTTCAATTTTTCATCCTTTCATTATTCCTGATCATGTCTCCAATATAGTTTCTTCCTTTTCCTCCCTGTAAATGATATACTTTATCCTGGTAATTCTTTTTTACATTTCAGGGGAAGTACTGGGTATAGAACACTTTACCTTTTTAAAAACACTGATCTCTTTCTCCTTTCCCTGCGCCTCATCGGTCTTTTCTGTACTTACCGTTGTTTCAAAGATGCTAATTCTTTAACTGGAAGCAATACAAACTTTTTTGCTTTGAGAAAAGGAACTATGATGCTTCCTTTCCCCTGTTTCCTGGTTGATTTTTACATCCAACTGTACGTCTAATCTCAAATTTGGAAAACCCTCCATGGTTTAGCTCTGCTTCTGCTCTGACTGCACACCCACACCCTGTTCCTTCATATTGACCCTCCCCCATTGCCCACTGGCTCCTCTCCCAGGTGGTGGTTGGTCTCTTGCTTAGCTAGAGCTGTTCCATCTCTTTGGAATCTCTCTCCTCAGTAGAGCCATTGAGTCACTTCCTTGTTTCAGTTCTTGCCTAAACACAGTCCTACTTACTCTTGCAAGAGTTAGAATGAATCAGACTTCCATTTTATTTCGTGCTTTCCCTCAGTGCAATCTCTAGAAGTATTTTTTGAAAACTGTATCACTTTAACATTTCAAGTTCTGTTTATTTGCTCCTTTGGCTCTGAAAGATGTTCTTGACTCAAACTCAAAATATTTTATACCCCATTGTATAGTAGTCCTTCATAGCATAATAAAACAAGTTATATACATGTGATGAAGGTAATTCACAAGAGTATTTCAGTTTATCATTTTTTTAGTGTTTGAAATAGTAAGATTAAGTAATAGGTCCCTGACATGTGGCTGTCTTTATGGAGTGGCCCTTTTCATAGTTAAATATCTGTTAATAAATGTGTCCTGAGAGTTTATCAAATGGCCAGTTCTTGGATGCTGGTTGTCGGTTTTACCCATACCAGACAACAGTTGAGGAGGATGATTGGGGCCTGGAGTCCAGCCTATGCTCTGCTCATCAAACTCTTATGTCCTGGTGCAGGTTACGTCCTAGAGCTACCCTTTTCTAATCCCTACACAGGGGCTGATGGAGTCACAGTATCTGTGATTGGGACAAGCATCATTTAATCTCACAATCCTCTGGGTTTGGGACTACTGGCTCAGAGAGGTTGGATGATCTGCCAAACTTCTCACTGCTAGTAAGAAGTATCTGGGATTTTGTCCAAGTCTAATGATTCCAGTCTAACACTCTTTTCTTACCCCTGCTGCTGGATCCTCCTTCCTCAGGTCTCTGCACAGTGCAGCAAACACTCTTGGAATGAGCAGCAATTTTTATATCTGAAAATTAAATCTTATAAAACCTTATGAAAGCATACTCCAACATCTATCACAATCTCTTCAAATCACCATTTATCTCTGAAGCAATTCCAGTGGTGAGATTTAAATCGACAAAAATTGTAAGCCTTGCTTACCAAATGATAAGTTTGGAACTATTTTTCCTCTCACATTGACAGGCAGATGTAAAAGTGACTATGATTACAGCCCAACTTTGAATATCAGGGAAGTGCTATGGTATTACCTGAAAAATGAGATTAAAGTCTAAAGGTATGTATTCCCAATCAAGCCAAGATTTAGATACATACATTTCCCTGCAATCTGAAATTTTTGACAGCTAGCTTCAAAATTAAAGGTTTTTTCACTATTACTTACAATAATTTTGTGTTATAAATACAGTAACATGGATATTTGTGGAATAATCGTAATGATTCTTGAATAGCCTTGCCATCTGAATCACAGTGTTCATACAGATATGACATAGGAAGGGTCGAAAAGTTATTTACATGCACTCAGTGTTCCAGGAATCATGACCAGTGCACTGGTGAATTGGGACTGGGAATAGCTTTGTTTGTTTATCTTTCTTTTGCCTTATTTGTATAAGTCCTGTAGTGAAAGGCCCAGGCAGGGTGAGCAACTCTGGAGATGTGGAAATGAATGAGGAGGAGATAAGACAGTAGGAGGTGGTTAGGAGGGCATCTGCCCAGATGCAGCCCTGTTACAGATGTGAGAGCAGTGGAAACACTTGAGTTTTGCTGTGGTGTGTAGTAACTGTGTTTCCTAGATGGAATAATGTAACCTATCAGAATGTAGTGATCACAGAACCTTAGACCTTGCAGATCGTAAAGGTCATTTGCTTCATATCCTGGGCATCCTTGAGAGATGGTATTCCGTGGTCAGCTTCTAGTGAAGTCAGCATCTTCCATTGTTAGGAGCATTAACTGTTGAAAAGATCTTCTACTTAATGAGGTCAACTCCTCTCTTTCAATGATTTGTAGCGTTTAGTCCTCCCAGTACAGGTTAAGCATCCCAAATCCAACAATCTGAAATCTAAAACATTCCAGAATCCAAAATGTTTTGAGCATCAGCATGACACTCCAAGGAAATGCTCATTGGAACATTGTAGATTTTGCATTTTTGGATTCGGGATGCTCAATGGGTAAGTATTTACAGATATTCTAAAATCTGAAAATAACTGAAATTCAAAATACCTGTAGTCCCAAGCATTTTGGATCAGAGATCCTCACCCTGAACCTTTTTCACCTAACAGGCTTCATCTTGCTCAGTGTATCCGAACACTGCCATCGTGTCTGCACACAGGCTCACCGTTCCTCCTTTCCTCAGTTGATCCTCACAAGACCTGGTCACCAGAACTTTCATTTCTCTGCTTGCACGGCTTCAGCTAGGTCGTGCATGGGCTGAATCCTGGCAGCCCAGGGTTGTAGTGGGGTTGTAGGGTTGTAATGCCCCTTAATCTGCAGCTCAAGTTTGCATGAGCGTTTTGAGGCACTGTAACTTGTTTGACCGGATAGAACTTTTGTTTTGGACTTGACTTAGCTAAATATCAGGTTGTAAATTTATCGCATTTCTCCAGGATTGCTTATTCGTAAGACACATCCTGAAATGATAAGGCTTTCTATGTAAATGTAGTGAATAATTGACAAAGGAAGAATTCAATTTGTGTTTTTATGTAAAAAATCACCTCAATCTGTGCATAAAAATATAGTTAACATGTGTCTATATCCATGTGATTGATTACGTCTCACCAAAAAGCAGAATCTAGCAATCATAGACAAGGATTTTCTGAAAGCTGATCTCACCCTATTCCATGTGGTTCTCTTCAGTGTGGCCTTTTGGTGTGGGAGAGAGAAGATCTTTCCTCTACCTTCTTTTCATCTAGCGATTTCCTACATCCAGGTGAGACCCTGTGGCATTCAGTGGTCTCTTGGGTGAGAACCCTGAGTATGGCCACAAAGATCTCTCAGATGGAGTTTCTGGCCTCTTCATAGTTAAATAACTGAGGGCATATGTAGAACTTTGAGCCTTGTTATAACTGTGACTTCATTTCTTGTAGCTTATTCTTATACTGTGCAGACCCAATTTTAAGACACACACAGTGTTGTGGTACCACCTACACTACGATTTATTTAATCAATTTGGATGGCTTATGCTGCTCTTGGCTGTAGACCTGCAAAAACAAAGCCGTGGGATAAAGCGGCCTGAATCATGTAATGAAAACCTTGTACCTTTCTGGAAGCCCAGTTGAGAAAAAAATGATTTATTTTTGCCCTACCAAATAAAACAGTCTAGGAATCCAAGGTGAAAATTGGATTTTAACTGCTACTAACATTTTGAGCATATAAAATCAGCAAGTGTTGAGTGTTTTGCTTGATTAGGAGACGAACCTAAAGGGTCCGGTACGAGAATGATTGGCATATGATGTGAACTGGTGTCTTACGTAAACGCAACTGATTTATAAAACTGGAAATAAGTGCGAAGCACGCTTTGGCAGCCAGGTTGCAGCAGTGGGGACCTCTGTGTTTTTACAGAATCATTTGTTCCCAGTGTTAGGCCTGGGTCACTGTTCCTCTTTCCTCCCTTCTGGCCTTCATATTTCAGGGTTACACCTTTTGTGATTAAGCTCAAGAAGTATGGAAACTACCTGATTCCAGCCCCAAGTATGTGCCTGTCTTCTCTCAGCTTCCCATTTGTTCTCATGTGGAGTCTGTCTCCCCCGCTTCTCCTGCCTCTGAGTGTACATGCGTGTGCATGTTTGTTGCTCCGTCTCTCTGACTACCTACCCACCTACCTCTTTATCACGTTTTTTTGGTCCAGTCTTCCCCCATGTCTGAGACTGTTCATCTGTGGCCCTGCCGCTGTTCTAGCCTCGGGACCTTTCCCTCACTGCACGTGGTAAAACACTTCACTGAGAACCCTGTCTTCAAACAGACTTCCCCGAGTCAGTGCGTTGGTGTCTGGCACACAGCGTCACTCATTGTTTATCCAGTTGGGTGGTTTTGTGAGAGTGTTTCCTTATCTCTCTCCAGGAATGCATGCCACGTGTCTGCAGGAGTTACTGCCCCCATTTCATGAGATGCAGTGGCCTTGGGCTTTACTGACTTAACACTAGGGCTTTTAACAGTACCTTCCCCAGAAATATGTCTTTTCAGTGTCATCTAAAAAAAGAGCAATTGTGTTGGTATACCTACTTTTGCTTGACTCAGAATGTCTTTAACACCAGCTTTTATATCAGGAAAATTCATTTTGTCTCAGAGGGCCGTTTCTTAGGGAGTCTGCTACTTTCAAGAGGGCAATTAGACTAACCTGTTTGATTGACAGGACCATTTACAATCTACTCTACTCACACGCCTTCTACTCCCTGGGGAATCCAACATTAGGGGTCTCAAATGGGATGTCTGGAGTAGGGAGCTTTTGTCTATAATAATAATGATAATGGTAATGACATGTAAGTGCTCAGCTATAACCTTCAGCATTGCACATGCCTTTTTTCTTTCACGTTTCATGACCCTATGAGAAAGATACTATTATGTATTCTATGTTACAGATAAGAAAATGACTAAGATAATGCATGTAGGAAGTCCTACAGCTAGAATTCATACTCAGGCCTCTCTAACTCCTGAGTCACATTTTTAATCACTGTGGTATACTGCTGTTGGAGAGCACACAGCATCCTGTTGAAATCATTAAAATAATAAAACCTTAGAACATCAAAGCTATGATGTAACTAAAACTTAGCTGGGCCTTCTGTGGTTTGATCTTGTTGTATAATTTGGATATGTAGTCACTTAGAGCCTCAATCAGAATGCTGCATGCTGGGACCTGGCAGGAAGGAAACGCTACCCCTGAAGGCCTGCCAGGGTGACTGGTGTCTACTACCTGCTGCCCTTCTGAGGACCGCCACTTGCTTGGACCTTCTGTCGCCACACTCTGCTCACTAGCCTGGGGTGTGGATGCTAAACTTCCATTGGTTTTCACATAGCCATTGCTCACCTGGGATGGCCCACAACTAGCTTGTTTCTTAGTTTCCTAGGCTGTTTGTTCCTTACTTTATGCATTCATTCAGCATTTCCTGAGCCTTTGCAACGTGCTTCATGCATTTATTCAGCATTTCCTGAGCCTTTGCAACGCGTACTGTGTCTTGGAATAGAAACATAAGACACATAAGTGTATAACTAAAATGCATCGCTGGGGCAGTAGACTATATAGACAGTGCTATGGGGTAAAGAGGAGGGAGGAACTCATTGGAATAAAGGAGATAGAGGATGGTTCTTCAGCGCTGTTAATGCATCTCACAGGTTGAATAAAGTTTATCCTGGGAAAGAAAAAAGGAGAGGGTGTTGCAGGGAGACATGCTCCTTTTGGAAGGACATGGTTTGTTGAGAAAATAAAGAGCCCTTTGCTATGTCTGAAGGATAGAGGTGGAAGAGGACAAGAGATTGCTTCAGGTGGGAATAGGAAGGGCTTGTAGGTCATTCTAGAGTGTGCTGTTTTCAGACACTGAGAGTCAGTGAAGGTTTTTAATCAGTAGAATAATGTGATCAGATTTGTTTTTGGAAAGACAACTCCAGAAACTGTTGGGAGGATTTTTGTAGAGGTTGAGGCAAGGAAGGCAGAATAACCCTTTTGGATACTCTGCGTTTGCACAGAAGACAAAAATGTGGGCTGTGGGCTTAGCCTGCGCGGTACGGGTGGAGAGCCAGGTGCCCCTCTCTCAGGCTGGCCTCTGGATGGGTCCACAGAGCAGGATCTGTTTCCTTAGGTACTTTCGCCCCACTGAGGTGGTCTAACTTCAGGGCCCTGACTCTCAGCTTTTTCTCACTTCCTGTGGTTGACCAGGAGTCTTACCTGGTCTTAACACTGGACAGCCAGCATTGTGCCAGTAGCCTTTAAGTCCTGCTTTTCTGCCTGCTCCAGCTGGTCTTGCTTAACCATGCTGGCACCTTCCTAGCTTGGCTGACCTCCCTGGGTCAGAACACTTGGCTGCCTGGAGCCTTCGTCTCTGCTAGAGCTGATCTGGCCCAGCCAGCAATTGTTTCTTCTGTCCTGTCCGTGCCCAGACCTTGGGGTTATAGGAAGACCAGAAGGCTCCTGTAGGTGGGACTTGTGCCACCTTCTCACATTTTACATACCTGCCACACCCTTAGAATTCTGTTCCCTGATGACCCACACGAGAGATTTAAACAGACAGATAACAACTGAAATCCAAAAAGTATATTGATCTTATACACTACAAGGGTCTTATTAAGAAAAAAAGGCATTGGAAATGTAAGTTGTACAAAGTAATTTGATCAGTGACAGATTTTCTTAGGACTAGAAACACCGAGGTGCTCTCATTTGGAAATGTACTTGTTCATTTTCGTGTTGCATTGATTTCTGTCCTGGTATTTTCTTTCCAAGTTTTATAGTTTTTTCCTTTCTAATTGTGTCGATAACAAGGGAACTGGTTTATAGTGTGACTGTGAGGTACAGCAGTGCTCTGGGGCTGGGCATCCTGCACTCAGTTAACCTTCATATTTCACACCTAATCATTGCAGTGTGGTAAAGCGCTCCCTGGCCTTTCAAAGCAAGAGGACTGCTGTGGAACTGTGGGTACCTCCTGGGGCTTTAACAAATGCCAGAAATGCCCAAAGAAACCATGTAAGTAATGTTTCCTCACTCCTTTGCAGGTTAATGTAGCATATCTGTTCTTCATGATTACTCCTTTAATGATGAGGCAACATTAGACTTTCAAAGAACTCTCTTACCGAATTCTAGAATGTAGTGCTATAATATGCATTTCCAGAAAATTTGCAAGTCTGCAAAAGTTTTCATGTCAATTCTTTTGTAATCAGCACAGTTATTAATTACCCCCTTTAGTTGGATTACTTATGGGGAAAAAAGTCTTAAGAGGTAATGAGCTAAAATAGATGTTTTATCTCAGGGGAAGAGAAAATAAGATCTCCTTTAAAATGGTAAATAAATGTTTCAAGCCCTATAAAAAGTCAGTGCAGTTGTTATTTCTAGGTTTAAATTCCTTAAATGAGATTTTTATTAATATCCACAACTTACATTGTAGTTTTTGTTATTGGTTTTCAAATTTCATTAAAAGGAAAGCTAAAATAGAGAAATAATTGGTTGTTGGTTTGTAAAAGGGAAATTTATAATCACTAGGACACAATCCTTTCCCTTTTTTGCTGACACTGGTTTTATGCTGTCACGAACCTCAGCAACATTAATCTGTATTAACACCCACAGGCTTTGATCTGTTTTTAAAGTATTTTTCAGAACATGTTGATTTGAATAAATCAGGTTTACGTCTTTCTAGTACTCTCTTCCCAGCAATAGTTTGCATCTTTAGTTTTTCAATGTAGTATTAACTCTGAATAACTGATTTCTGATTTCTAATAAATACTTTTTTTTTTTTAAGACAGAGTCTCACTCTGTTGCCCAGGGTGGAGTGTAGTGGCATGATCTTAGCTCACTGCAGCCTCCGCCTCCCGGGTTCAGGCAATTCTCCTGCCTCAGCCTCCCGAGTAGCTGGGGACTTACAGGTACGCTGCCACGCCCGGCTAATTTCTGTATTTTTCGTAGAGATGGGTTTTCACCATGTCGGCCAGGATAGTCTTGATCTCCTGACCTCATGATCCACCTGCCTCAGCCTTCCAAAGTGCTGGAATTACAGGCATGAGCCACCTCGCCCAGCCAAATACTTCTTTTTTTTTTTTTTTTTTTTCTGAGATACAGTTTCACTTTTGTTGACCAGGCTGGAGTGCAATGGCACAATCTCAACTCACTACAACCTCTGCCTCCCAAGTTCAAGTGATTCTCCTGCTTCAGCCTCGCAAGTAGCTGGGATTACGTGCGTCTGCCACACGCCCAGGTAATTTTTGTATTTTTAGTAGAGGCAGGGTTTCACCATGTTGACCAGTCTGGTCTCAAACTCCTGACCTCAGGTGATCCACCTGCCTCAGCCTCCCAAAATGCTGAGATTACAGGCATGAGCTACTGTGCCTGGCCATAAATACTTTTTAGAGACAGAGGTTACTTGGTTTAATTTGAGCTTTCTGACTCTTATTCATCATGTTTTTTCCAAGAGAACAAGTGATATTTTTGTCAGTCATCTTTCTTTACCTCATATAACTGAAGTTTCTCTAATTTTTTATTTTTTATGCTGCAAGAAATTTCCCATTTGCTTTAAGTGAATAATATTTGATTACTCTTCTTAAATATCTGTTGATTTGATTGATATTCTTAACTGCCTTTTAAACCTCTCTGTTCAATCTAGAATTTGCCGTCTGGAAATTAGTGTTCCATATCTCTGTCTGATACTATTTGTTCTTCTACCAGTGTAACAATTCATTTTAAATAATTGTCTTTCATTTGGACTTCTTTGTCTCACAAACATGCAGATTTTCTAAATGCCTAAAAAAGCTAATTTTATTTATTTTGTTGATACTACTCTGATGTTTTAGAAGACTAACTTGTGGAAACGCTCACTAAAGTTCCTTATAATTAATTAATTCTTCATTTACGAACATAAACTACATAAATAAGGATATTTCAGTACTGAGAGAATGTTCCAAGTAGATATCTAAGCTGATTCGATGATCACTTGCAATGTGGATTTCCCGGAAGTAGATTGAGTGTGTTGGTTCTTCCTCACTGGAAGATCCGTTTGCTTAAAATTATTTTGGCAAACTGACCAAAGGGATATCTATGATACATTTGGTATGATTTAAAAATTTTAGCATTTGAAGTTAGGTGGACCTGAGTTTAATTCCCAGCTCTTTCATTTGCTATTGAGTCATACGATCATTAAACAGGAATCTATACCTAAAATGTTGAAAAGGCATTACCATCTTTATGTTTTTTAGCCTGCCTTTTCTTCATTTGCTATGTCTGTCAGTCTGTAGGAATATTGAGGAGGATGATATATTTTCACTGTTAGGTCTAAGGATTAAGGATGAGGGACGTTAGGTTCTTAGAACTTTGTTTTGGGGCTGAGCTTATGTTCTCTAATATTAAATACTTTTTCTGTCTTTCTTATGTTTCTTTTTCATTTACCCCATTCTTTGTGTGTCTTCTGCTTAGCTGCTTCTCTTTTCTCTCTTGTCCAAACCCCAAAGTAGCAGGAACGTGATAGACATTAGGGTAAAGAGACTCCTACTGTCTTTTTTTTCTTTTTTAATCCCTAACTTCCACTCTTGACCTTTTGTCATTTTTGTCTAGAATTGCATCATTTTTATCTAGGATGAGTTCATTACTTTCTATGGCTTGTGAGCTCCATATTTTAATCTTGATAAGGACTTAGTTGAATGTGAAAGTACAAAGTTGCTGTCACTTTTAACTAAGTGTTGATGAAAATAAATCCATATATGGGCTCCTTTCATGTATAAAATTGAAGAGACTGCTTTCACTTCAGGAAGGGCAATGTGGACTATGAATGAAGTAAACTGTTAACATCTTGACATTTATTCTGTTTGTGCCGTCTTAAGTGACTCACTCCCAATAAACACACTCAGGGTCACATTCTTCCTCTGTCATTTAAAAAGCTTTCCTTTCCTTGCTTGGGACTCCTCTCTAAATCATATTCAGTTTGGAAGGAAGCAGAGTCTCCTTGGCTTTCTACACTATGGTTTTGTGTTCCACACCTCTTTTTTTTTTTTTTTCACTCAAACTAGTTCAAACTTTAGTTTTCAAGTGGCTTTTATTTAATATTTGAAGGTTTTGTTTAGCCACCTACAGAAAGACCTTTTCTTGTTGCTCATTATTGCTGTGAAAACTTAATTTTAAATCTGCAAATGATTTCATTAAATCGTTTGTGACCCATTAGAAATGTGCTTAGTATGAACAAATCACTTGTCCTTTAAAACTTTTGAGAAGAAAATGAACGTAAAATCCTAAGCTGAGGACTGTAAGAGATTGCCTGGTCTGGCCCTCTGCCTTGAAGTCGATGACTGTTGAAACTTCTAAAATAAGTTAATATCCATCTCTTTTGTCTTTGAAGAATTTGCAGCCAGAGATCCCGCAATCTCTGCAGGAAGCCTGTTCCAGAGGTCTATGGGACTAGACAGACGTGAGGCTAAGGGGCTGAATGGGAGACTCCCACATGCCAACATCTCCCCTCTTTTAATTTGTCTTTCCCAGATGCCTCACTTTGATCTTCTTTTTTAGCCATCCAGGGGAATCTGAAGAGTAGGAAAAAACAGCAAAGAAAAGAATGGAAGGAGAAGAGGGACATCCCAGTACATATTCACCCTGTTCCTTTAGTGGTAACAGATGGAGAGCATATAAGGAGGCTAAAATAATTTTATTTTTTAAAAGAAAATTTCCCTTTTTATTCTACTTTACCCTTTTATTCCTCTTTCAAGTCCTTTTTAGTGGTCTATGCATTCATCCCATTTTGATTATAGCTTGTTTTCTGTTGCACAGTCTCCTCTTAATAGAATTCCTTATTGTAGGACAAAGCAATGGCATTTGACATTTTGGGAGTGCTTATCACTCTTAGATCCTGGTAGACATTTTTTATGAATTCTCTCTAAACTGCAGAAGCACCCTTCCCTGCTCAGTAGATGGGAATTGCCCTCATTGTATAGAATTTCTGTGTGAAACCCAAGAGGCTTGTTTCCCAAGGTCACAGCTATTGATAGGAAGAGGATTTGAAACCCACGTCTGCCACATCCCAAAACGTTGGCTGCATTTACTATGCCAGGTGGCCTCTCAGGTCGCACGCTAGAATATCAGAATCTCAGGAAATAGGGTTTTGTTGAGAAGTTGGTGATTGCAACATTTGTATTGTTTGCATATTCTGAGTGCAGCCCTTTTAATTTCCTGACTTCCTCTCATCACCTGCCTATTCTTCTCAGGTTCATAATAGTAAGAATCATCTCATGACTGGGATACCTGAGCCAGTAATTAGGATGAGTGTATAATTTATTATCTAAACTGCGAGACATCGGGGAGTAAAGTACTGTTAATTAACTTTGTTGGAGTAACAGACATCACCCAGAATTTTCCAGGACGTGTAGTAACCCTACCTACAATGGATAAGAAAATCCAAACCCTGAAGCACCTCACTGGGGCGGAGTAGACCCTTTGTAATAGAAATACGTAATCACTAATTGGAAGAACATATATAACAATCTTAGGATTCTTTCAGTTACAATACAGATTTACTGATAACTTCTTGGGACTTTATCTATTGCAAAATAAGAAATATCCTGCAAAATAAGCAGAATAGGAAAGAAATTATGGAGATATACATTGGTATTGGTTTCTTATATAATAAATGAATAAGTAAGTCTGCTGATGTCTTACAAGTGATATCTGAAGCCTATGAATATCTGAATTCCATTTAGGCTTTAGATATCACTTATAAGGCCTCACAGACTTCAGTGCTTCCGGTTTCCCTTTACATATCGAGGATGAGGATGTTAATATTAGTAACTTGAAAATATGTGTACGTTGAAACCAAGAAACTTAAAATATACGAATTTAAACTACGTGTGTAACAAAGCATTTCTTCCCTCACAGCTTATCATGGATACAACCAAATGATGGAATGCCTACCGGGTTATAAGCGGGTTAACAACACCTTTTGCCAAGGTAAGACTAATGAATTCATTGATGTGGACTCAATAATTGTTTTGGCTTTTTCGAAACTTGAGTTGTTTGCCACAACTTGCTCATTCGCCCAGCCTGTCCCAGTAAACCACCTCACGTTCACTCCTTTTGGCTAAGGAAATATAAGGAAATAAGTTTAAAGTATGGTTGTTGAAATTGCTTTACTGCCACTAACTATTTTGTGTCAGTTTTAATAATCTGTATTATCTTAGAAAGTATCATTTTATCCAAAATTTCAAATTTATTAATATGAAGTATTTGTCTTAATATGCTCTTGTTTTCTTTTTAATTTCTGTAGCAACCCCCATCCCTTTTAGTTACATTGCTATTTGTTTCCTATTTGTTTTTCTTGGATTAGGCTTGCCAGTAGTTTATCAATGTTATCAGTTTTTTCCTCCAAAGAGTCTGTTATTTGCTTTGTTGAAAACATTTGTCTATTTCACTAATTTTTGATCTTTGTTTCCTTTTTCTCTACCTTTTTGTTCAGTTGCTACTGTTTTCTAATTTCTTTAGATGCATACTTAGGTCGTTGATGTCAGCCTTTCTTCTTTTTCTGAAATATAAATAAAAGGCTGTAAATTTCTATCTGTTTAGATTTCTGAATTTAACATGCCTTAATTTTGTGTCATGTTCTTATTTTTAAGTTGTAAAAGAATTATTTCCTTTTGTTTTTTTATCAGCATATAATAATTATACATATTTATGGGGTATGTAGTGATGTTTTGATACATAAAATGTATAGTGATCAGATCAGGGTATTTGGCAAATCCATCATCTTGAACATTTATCATTGGAGCATTCAGTGTATCTTCCTTCTACCCATTTGAAACTATATAATATATTACTGGTAATATTATTACTGGTAACTGTAGTCATCCTACAGTGCTATGGAACACTAGAATATATTACTGGTAATTGTATAATATATTACTGGTAACTGTAGTCATCCTAGAGTGCTATGGAACACTAGAACTTACCCCTCCTATTTAGCTGTTGTATTAGTCCGTTTTCACAATGCTGATACAGACATACCTGATACTGGGCATTTTAAAAAAGAAAGAGGTTTAATTGGACTTACAGTTCCACGTGGCTGGGGAAGTCTCACAATCATGGTGGAAGCCAAGGAGAAGCAAGTCACATCTTACATGGATGCCAGCAAGCAAAAAAAGAGAACTTGTTTAGGGAAATGCCTCTTTATAAAACCATCAGATCTTGTGAAACTTATTCACTATCACAAGAACAGCATGGGAAAGACTTGTCCCCATGATTCATTACCTCCCACCAGGTCCCTCCCACAACACGTGGAATTCAGGATGAGGTTTGGGTGGGGAGACAGCCAAACTGTACCAGTTGTCATTTTGTATCTTTTAATATCTTTATCTTCACCTTCCCTCTATCCTTCCCAGCCTGTAGTTATCTTCTGTTCTACTTTTTACATCAATGAAATCAACCTTTTTTTAGCTTCCACATATGAGTGAGAATATGTGGTATTTAACTTTCTGTTTCTGGATTATTTCACTCAACATAATGTCTTCCAGTTCCATCCATGTTACACAAATGACAAGATTGCATTCTTTTTTATGACTGATCAGTATCCTGTTGTGTATATACACCACATTTATTTAATCTATTCATCTATTGTTGGACACCTAGGTTGATTCTATATCTTGGTTATTGTGACTGGTGCTGCAGTAGTAAGTTCAATTTTTAAAAATTATTCTGATTTTAGTATTGACCTATGGATTATTTAGAAATGTATTGCTTAATATCCAAATACTTGTGAACTTTTTCTTGTTCTATCACTTGCTGAGAGAGGTGTTAAAATTGCCTGCTATGATTATAGAATGGATTTTTTCTTTCATATCTGGCAAATTTCAGTCTGTATTTTTTTTTTACCTTTACAATGGGTGTCTTATAGACAGCATGTAGTTGAGTCTTGCTGCTTTTCTACTTTCTGATATTTCTGCCTCTTAATAGGGTGTTTATTGCAGTGTAATCTAAAGTTATTGATGCAGTCATACCTCAAAACTGGGGCCTAGCCTGAGAGGGTTTTTGGCTTTGCTCAGGAAAGAATTCAAGGCTGAGCCAGCACGGAAAACTAGCAAGTTTATTAGAGTAGCAGGTACAGCAGAATGGCTGCTCCACAGACCGATCAGGGCTATCCCACAGGCGGGGTGGCCCAGTGTAGTAGCAGCAGCCGCAGCAGCATAGAGCAACAATAGCCATCTGGAACAGCAGTGCCTGTAAATTCCTGGTTAACTATATTTAATACCAACTCTTAATAAATTAAATAAATTTACAGTCCTTGTAAATTGCTGGCTAGCTATATTTAATACCTACTCTTAATAAATTAAATAAATTCTAGAAAATAAATGTGGGAGTTCCCAAAACCATGTAAGATAACTTCTGTGTCACTGTCATGGCATTTGTAAACTGTCATAGTGCTGGTGGGAGTGTCTTTATGCTAATGAGCAATGAGGGCAACTAGAGGTTGCCTTCCTGACCATCAGCTGGTTCTGGTGGTTTTTTTCTGCTACATCCTGTTTTGATTAGCAGGATCATGATTAGTGCTCAGAAAATAAGTCCTGCTGATCTCCTACCTTATAATTACTGATACGGTTAGATTTAGGTCTACCTAAACATCTTTGTCTGATCAGGAAATTTTTGTTCTTTTCTTTCTTTTTCTTTAGAATTCCATTTTAATTTATCTGTTGGCTTTTTACTAAAGCCTTTTTACATTATTTTACCTTTTTTTTTTTTGAGACAGAGTCTTGTTTGTTGCCCAGCAGTGGCATGATCTCAGCTCACTACAACCTCTGCCTCCTGGGTTCAAACGATTCTCCTGCCTCAGCCTCCTGAGTAGCTGGGATTACAGGTGTGCACCATCACACCCAACTAATTTTTGTATATTTTTAGTAGAGATGGGATTTCACCACGTTGGCCAGGCTGATCTCGAATTCCTGGCCTCAAGCAATCCACCCGTTTTGGCCTCCAAAAGTGCTGGGATCACAGGTATGAGCCACTGTACCTGGCCTTGTTGCATTATTTTAAAGGGATTGCTCTAGGAATTATAATATACGTAGTTACTAATAGACCGTTTATATTATAATTCCTAGAGCAATCAGGAATCTAACAGTTTAACTTTTCATAGTCTATTTAAAGTTAACATAGTACCTCTAAACAGAAAATATAGAAACCTCTTTTTGGCCTGAAGATCAGTCTCCTACTTAATGTTCCATGCCATACCCCAGTGAAAACCACCGTGAGAGTCCTTCAGACAGTGGTAGGATTTCCCCTTACTCTGTGTTGGAATTATTCACATTATATGTTGTTGTTCACCTTTCTCTTTTCCTGACATGCTATGATTTCTCAATGATCAAGGACCCAGAGGCTCAATTTTTAAAAAATAGATATGATGGGCCGGGCGTGGTGGCTCACAACTGTAATCCCAGCACTTTGGGAGGCCGAGGTGGGTGGAACATGAGGTCAGGACATCAAGACCATCCTGGCCATGGTGAAACCCATCTCTACTAAAATACAAAAAATTAGTTAGGTGTGGTGGCTCCTGCCTGTAGTCCCAGCTACTCAGGAGACTGAGGCAGGGAAATCGCTTGAATCCGGGAGGCAGAGGTTGCAGTGAGCCAAGATAGTACCGCTGCACTCCAGCCTGGGGGAAGAGCAAGATTTGATGTGGATGAAGAAAGAGTTCATTTGTTATTTATGAGATAAGAGACTTATTATAGCTTTATTTTAGTTGGTCAAGTACCAATGACTTACAAATAAAGCCAACATATTTTTAGTGATTTGTGATAAACTATGTTTTTAAGCCCAGTAGTCATAAACTTATAAAGAGGGAAATAGCTAAATAATTCAACAAAGTAATTTGATTTTTCATAACTAAATTTACTGTGTGCCAGATGCTTTGTTTAATAAACACTTTATATCAGTTATCTCCATTAGTCTTTAAATTTTCTTTTTAAAGTAGTTACTATTATACTCCATTTTACAGGAGAAATTGAGACCTAGAGAGGTTAAGTCATTTGTGCAGCATATTGCTAATCAGTGCTACATGTAGGAATGAAACCAAAGTAGACTGAGGCCAGAACTTATGCTGTCAACCATCATGTTCTGTTAGGGAAAGGCAACTAACATTTATTGATCATTTACTATGAGTTAGTCCATATGCTATGTATTTGGTTTAATCTTCAAAACAATCTTATGAGATTTGGGCATTATTAGTCCCAAGTAGACACTGAGACACAGAGAAAGTAAATAGCTTCCCAAGGTTACACAGATAATTAATAAGCCCAAGCAGGGTTATACTCTCATACAACCTGTGGCCACCTTTACCAATTATATGTATACATATATATATATTGTAAAGTATCACTAATTTAGATGCTAGCTAATTGGAAGATATGCCATCTGTTTTGAGACCTAATAGAAGTCAAAGCAATTAACATTAATTTTGTTTTATTTAATGTAAAATGATGGTTATCAGCCAGGTACAGTGGCTCATGCCGGTATTCCCTGCACTTTGGGAGGCTGAGGCAGAAGGACTGCTTGAGACCAGGAGTTTAAGACCAGCCTGGGCAACAAAGCAAGACCCTGTCTCTACAAAAAATAAAATAAAAATTTACTGGGGGTAGTGGTGCACGCCTGTAATCCCAGCTACTCAGGAAGCTGAGGCAGGAGGATTGCTTAAGTCCAGGAGTTCGAGGCTGCAGTGAGCTGTGATCGTGCCACTGTTACTAAAGCCTGGGCAACAAAGTGAGACTCTGTCTCTAAAAAGAAGAAAGAAAGTGAGGATAGAAGAAAGGAAGGAGGGAGGGAGAGAAAGTTATACAATATATTTCTTCTACTGGCTGATTCAATGTTTTGAACAATTTATATTCATAAAAATACCACTTTAGAAGTGGTAGAAGTGCAAATTTGCAACTAATCACTTGGTATCTATTTTGCAAATTAGAATGGAGAATTATTCAAGTAATTGCATGAGTTTTTTTTTTTTGCATTTTCCTCTGTTGGTATGGCTGACTGACCCTCAGCAAACTTTGTTCATACTGAGCATATTAGATGGTTCTGCCTTAGTCAATTCACTGATGGTCTGTCTATCAGTAACACCAAATCCTGGCTTAGGTCTCAGGAGGATATTTGTAAACCAGTGTTATACTTTTTGGCAACGATTCTAGAGTGAAGTAACATGCGGAATTCTGTTTCATGGGGCCTCAAGGAGGCACTGCAAAATTACATTACAAAGGCGTTTGACTCATAATATGATTTCATTTGGTATAATCTATTAAAATTGCTATTGAGAAAAGGGCTTAATTCACTCCCTTTGTGATATTGATGGTCAGTAAAATGAAATCAAACTTGCTCACATTACATAGGTACATTCGGTTTTCCTAGAGCCTTGAAGCTTTTTGATTTTGTTTTCCTAAAGTTTTTCAAAAGGAGCCCATTTAGCATCTAATTGCTTGTGGCTTCCACATTGTTCTTACAGTCTAATGTCTTCTCAGTTTACAAAGCACTTTTAAAATTAAAGTGGTTAATAACTAGAATTACATTACTTCCTTCAACTAAGTGAACTAATGTGCTGAAACAACTTTTACTAATGTGCTCTCAGTAACAAAGAACCAACTGTGTACACGTTAATTTGAGGAGCTTTCAAATAATTGCCCTCATAGTTGGTTTTTTCCGTCTCTCTACTGGTACTGCAATTATCTTTTCAAAGGAATGATTTATTACGTATACACACATGGAGCTCCAAAACCTGCCTTGCTACCCTCAGCATTATGGAATTGTTATAATTTGCTTCATTTATCATAACAAACAATACAGTTATATGCTCTGATGGATCTAGAGCAGCATTTGTCATTTGATTATTATGCTATAAAGGTTTGATGTAGAACGAGAATTAAATGAAATAATGCCTTGTGGAAATGATACTAAGAGCTCCTACTTCTATGCTGCTTTTCTTTAATACTCAGTCTTTCCCTGAGTAGAAGTACTGAGTACTCTCCCTTCTCCATATTTTGCTATAGGTGAATCCTTAAAAAGTTATATATAAATCTAACTTTCAGAAATAGAATTTGGTTCTGAAAGTACTTGAGGAATCAGTCTATTGAGTGAAACCTTTTATTAAAAGTAAATATCTCTTTTGACATACTAAAATCACCAGTTTCAGTTTACAAGGATAAAACCAACTTAGTATTATTTTTTACATTTTTTAGCACGTATTGTGGGCAATACCACAGTACCTCAGCACGTGCTAAAATGTAATTAAAAGACATCTACGCTTTTATAGTTCAGTGTATGCATAATCCTTCTTCATAGATCATCTCGAAGACTTTTTAATGACTCAGTATTCCGCAAATATTAATTGTTAGGGCACTCCTAGCTATAGACTGAAGGTATGTGATGAATAATGAGTAAAATGTTGTTCCTGACCTTAGAATTTAGTGTAATGAAATCAGGTTGAATCAGCAGGATGCAATTTGCTTTTTGCACCCTTCCAACTAGCTGAATTTTAGCTGACTCCATATGAGCCCATTAAAGGAAATAGGAAAGAGCTGGCCACATAACTTTCTTTCAGTATCATTTTATTATACTCATTGTTCTGCTTTAATAAAATAAATTTATGAAACTAATACATTGAGGCACAAGAATACTCATTACCAAAACGTTCACTGTAGGCTCCTTTTAGATAAAAAGTTCCTCAGAGTGCATCTGAAATCACATTTTATTTGGACAAAATAAAAGATAATGTACCTATTTTCAGGGGGCATATCTGTTATTAAATGAAACTCAATAGTCTTGATCAATATTCTGCATAAGGACTTTTTGGTTACAAAGCACTTGTCTGGACTGTAGCTTGAGTTTCAGACCTCTTAATGATTACCAAAAAAAAATCGAGTGTGAACTGCAATACTGTGAACAGGTAAAGGAAGAGTGGTCTTTGAATGCTTTGAGAACATAAGATAAATGAGGACCGGCAAGTGCAGGTGAGACCCCCAAGAAAGCCTGCCTGGCTGGAGAAAAGAGTGTGTCCTGTAGCCTAGTGCCAGATTAAACAGACACGTAGGATGAGATGCAATGATGGAGAATTTTCACGCAAAGCTCTTATAATTAATCGCATGCACCATTTGCATGCGATTAATTATGGGCTTTGTGATGAAAACAGTTACTGGATTTGTACTGCTTTTAACATGATGTTAAAGAAAAGATATTATTCATAACATTTGTTAAAGAACAGTAAGGCAGACTTTATTCGGGTAACTATTGCAAGAGGTATAAGGACTACTGCAGTGGGATTTTGGGGTGGGGGAGAGAGACTGGGCTCAACTCTGAAAATAAGGAAAAGTAAAAATTGATCACCAAGGAGTGGGGGTGAAGGTGTGGTATCAGTGGATGAAAAATTACTAAGAGGACACATCAGGAGTAAGGGGGGATTCTGGCTAAACCAGCTTAGGAGGGTATTCTTGCTGAAGGCAGATCAGGGTGACCTGAGTAGATATTACCTAGGGCCTGGTGGAAGATGAGGAACCCAGTAAGAAATCCAGCATAGGGGATTCGAGCTAAATTAACTTAACAGGATTCTAGCTAAAATTGGACAATGAAGAGACGAATACAGAAGTTTGCATGAAGTCAGACCCTAGTTGAGAAGAGGGTTCAGAGGAGCCCGACTAGAGTTTGATCAAGGAGAGCATCTTTGTCAGTGATACACTGAAAGGTCATTAGGACAGCCTCTTGGATACTTGAAAGAAAATTGATTTGTGGCATTATTTTACAGGTATTGTCAAAGGTGTACTTAATGGAAATATAACTCCCCCCCCCAGAAAACTAATAATTAAATGAATTTACTGTCATTTTACTGATATTAGTATTTCCTGTATCCTGTGCTTGTTTTCTGCATTTGTTTCTTCTTTTGGGGGGATTTGCCAAATAAAATCCACAATACCTAGTTGAATTTGAATTTCAGATAAACAACAAATACTTTTTTGTTTTTTGAGACGCAGTCTTGCTCTGTCGCCAGGCTGGAGCACAGTGGTGCAATCTTGGCTCACTGCAACCTCAGCCTCTCGGGTTCAAGTGATCCTTCTGCCTCAGTCTCCCGAGTAGCTGGAACCACAGGCATGTGTCACCATGCCCGGCTAATTTTTGTATTTTTAGTAGAGATGGGGTTTCACCATGTTGGCCAGGATGATCTCGATCTCTTGACCTCATGATCCTCCCGCCTCGGCCTCCCAAAGTGCTGGGATTATAATAGGCATGAGCCACCGTGCCTGGCCAACAAATACTTTTTAAATTAAGTACATCCCAAATTATTTATTTGAAATTCAAATTTGACTGATACCTTGTATTTTTATCTGGTTAACCTGTATTTTGAGGTTATATTCTAACAGATGCTTTAGTGAGGGTCACTAAAGTGTATGCTTTATGTGTCTGAAAATATCTTTATTTTGCACTCATTTTATAATGAGACTACTAGTGTGTAAAATTCCAGGTTGACAGTTGTTTTCTAATAGTGCTTGACTACATTATACCAATGTCTTCTGACTTCTGTGTTTTGATGCCACTTCCTTTGTAGATGTCTTTCTGTCCTTTGAGATAATCTCCAAATTCCTTATCTTCTGTAGTTTTATCATGATGTGTCTATATTTAGATTTATCTTTATTTTACTCAGCGTGAAATGTCAATCTGAAAACTCATGTCTTTCTTCAAATTTGAAAAGTGTTCACCTGTTATGCCTTCAAATATCACTTTCTACCATGCTTTTCTGCTGAAACTCTCATTAAACAAAAGTTGGAGTCTGTTTTTCAAGGCTCTTAAAATTTTTTTGTCCTTTTATTCTTCTTTTTGCTACATTTTGAATGGTTATCTCAGTTCTGTTTTCCAGTTTCTGCTTTACTATGCTATGCCATCTAGGCTTTATCCCATGTTACATTTTTAATTTTAAGACTATGTTTTTCATTTCCAAGGTTTCTAATAAATTATTGTTATAGCTACCTCTTCTTGTTTCATATTCTTTAAGTATTCATTTAACTTTTAAGGCGTGGTAAAAATATTTAAAGAATCTTTATGAGACCATTTCTTTAAATATTCATATCTAAACAATATTTATATTCAAATCATTGGTGTCAATTAGTTTCTTAGCAAACAAGCATTAAAATTTTTAATTGGGCTTATAAGCTCGCTTTGAATCAGAAGTTTATTTTCATCCTCCCCACTCTTTTTCTTTTTCTGTCTGTCAATTTTATGGAAATTTCCACTTGAATCATGAGGCCCGTTGGTCTAGAGCTCGATTGTAATGGTAGCTTCTGACCCAAGGAACTTTTCTTATGATATTGTTTGTATAAGAATGTGATAATTTTCTCTTTTCTAATATTAGTAAATTTACTTTTTGTTCATGATTGTCTTACACAACTTTTTAATCTACTTATTTATATATTTTGCTAACTTTTATTGAATAGCTATTTAGTGGGGCCATCACGTTAAGTGCGTTGGATACAGCCTTGTGAGATAAGTAGTGATGTGTGTGTGTCTTTGTGTGGATGTGTGTGTAGGCCTCTCTTTTCCAGAGGTAATCATTACCCTTTTAACTTCAGATCAATTTTATCTTATGAACTTGCAAATCATCCAGTACATGTTTTCTTTAGTGTCTGGCTTCTTTCATGCAATAGTATATGGCCAGTACAATTTTAATATTCAGAGTTCTGGCTGATTAAAGTAAAACTATCCATTGATGTTTTTATTTAAATACTTTTTCCCCTCTTCCGCCTTGTTCTTCTCTGACTTCTTTGCTTAGGCATCATTGCCCCAGAGTTATAGCTTTGTCTCTAAAGTTCCCTTCAGTTGCATTATCATAAGTGAGTTGCTACGTTTATTTATTTCTAGTAGGTTTTTGGAAATAAACTAGAGGGTGATGTGAGTATAAAGATGAAACTTAGACGAGATTGGGCGCATTCAGGGTGGTATGGCCATAGACACAAACATTTCTATACACCAGTAATAGACAAACAGAGAGCGAAATCATGAGTGAACTCCCATTCTAAAATGCTACAAAGAGAATAAAATACCTAGGAGTACAACTTACGAGAGATGTGAAGGACCTCTTCAAGGAGAACAAACCACTGCTGAGGGAATTAAGAGAGGACACAAACAAATAGAAAAACATTCCACGCTCATGGATAGGAAGAATCAATATTGTGAAAATGGCCATCCTGCCCTATCTATAAAAGTAATTTATAGATTCAATATTATCCCCATCAAGCTACAATTAACTTTTTTCACAGAGTTTGAAAAAACTACTTTAAATTTCATGTAGAACCAAAAAAGAGCCTGTATAGCCAAGATAATTCTAAGCAAAAAAGAACAAAGCTGGAGGCATCACAGTACCTGACTTCAAACTACACTACAAGGCTACAGTAACCAAAACAGCCTGGTATTGGTACCAAAACAACATATAGATCAATGGACAGAATAGAGGCCTCAGAAAGTATACCACACATCTACAACCAACTGATCTTTGACAAACCTGATAAAAACAAGCAATGGGGAAAGGATTCCCTATTTAATAAATGCTGTTGAGAAAACTGGCTAGCCATATTCAGGAAACTGAAACTGGACCCCTTCCTTACACCTTATACAAAAATTAACTCAAGGTCAATTAAAGATTTAAATTAAGACCTAAAACCATAAAAACCCTAGAAGAAAACCTAGGCAATACCATTAAGGACATAGACATGGGCAAAGACTTCATGACTAAAACAGCGAAAGCAATGGCAACAAAAGCCAAAATTCACAAATGGGATCTAACTAAAGAGCTTCTGCTCAGCAAAAGAAGCTATCATCACCATGAAAAGGCAACCTACACAATGGGAGAGAAGTTTTGCAATCTATCCATCTGACAAAGGGCTAATATCCAGAATCTACAAAGTACTTAAACAAATTTATGAGAAAAAAACAACCCCATCAAAAAGTAGGCGAACGATATAAACAGACAGTTCTCAAAAGAGGATGTTCTTGTGGCCAACAAACATGAAAAAAAGCTCATCATCACTGGTTATTAGAGAAAGGCAAATCAAAACCATAATGAGATACTATCTCATGCCAGTTAGAATGGCAATTATTAAAAAGTCAGGAAACAACAGATGCTGGAGAGGATGTGGGGAAATAGGAATGCTTTAACACTGTTGGTGGGAGTGTAAATTATTTTAATCATTGTGTAAGACAGTGTGGCTATTCCTCAAGGATCTAGAGCCAGAAATTCCATTTGACCCTGCAATCCCATTACTGGGTATATACCCAAAGGATTATAAATTATTCTACTATAATGACTCAGGCACACATATGTTTATTGTGGCACTGTTCCCAATAGCAAAGACTTGGAACCAATCCAAATGCTCATCAATGATAGACTGGATAAAAGAAACGTGGCACATATATACCATGGAATATTATGCAGCCATAAAAAAGGATGAGTTTATGTCCTTTACAGAGACATGGATGAAGCTGGAAACCATCATTCTCAGCAAACTAACAACAGGGACAGAAAACCAAACACTGTATATTGTCACTCATAAGTAGCAGTTGAACAATGAGATCATATGGACATAGGGAGGGGAACATCACACACCAGGGCCTGTCAGGGGTGAGTGACTTGAAGTGGGATAGCATTTGGGAAAATACCTAATGTACATGATGGGTTGATGGGTGCAGCAAACTACCATGGCATGTGTATACCTATGTAACAAACCTACACGTTCTGTACATGTATTTCAAAACTTAAAAGTATAATAATATAGTAAAAGATGAAACTTAGAATCCATTGTTCTTGGTATATGGTTTGAAAATAATAGTAGAAAACCAACAGGTAAGAACTAAGACTGTGGTCAACCAGACTTGACAATTCAGTTCATCAAAACATTAGAAATGTTTAATATTCATTTTGTTTAGCCTACCAGAGGTTAATTATAATTTTCTATTGTATTTTCATTTAATCTCAGAAACCGTCATGTGCTTAGTATGATGCCAAATCATGTTTTGCAATAGTCAATGGCCCAGAGGGAACTGATAGATAATTGACTGTTTTGAAAGTGTTAACTGTCCAGGACGTCCTCTTAGAACTACTGCTGCGCTTTCTAGTTGAAATATGCACAGTATTTTCAGTAAGAATTTAAACAGTTTTTGATCTGGACCTGAGCATCCTATTTTGGCATTTGCAAATCAAATTGGGACCCATTCCTGTGCATTAGAATTATATTTCTGGTGTGTCCTCTTACTATGCTGGGATAGGATTCAAAAAGGAAATGTCTGTTTATTTTATTCACTCTTCCTTAGGAAAGACAGTGGTGAAGTGAGTCATTAGCACATTGTATTTTTCAATAGCCCTTTGACCTTAATCGCTGTGGCTATAAAATGAATGGGAAGATGGCTACAGTATTATGAGTGATGAAGAAAGCCCGTGATGGATTCATGTTACTGTGAATATTTCAAGGAGAAGTTAATATAGTGTCTGTAGACTACAGTCATGAGTCCAAGACCAACAGAGTAAGCGTGTGCTGCTAGCAGCATCTTCCATGTGTAGCACACATGGATCAAGAAATAAATACAAGCTGTTCTCTGGGCTGTTATAATTCCTTTATTATGTTACCCCGAAGACAGAAGAATTGGAAGGAAAGGAGTTGCTCCCATAGTGGTTTGACTTTTGTCAGTGAGTTCAGTGATTGAATCCATCCTATTGTGGATGATCGTTTTAAAATCATGGGACAGTGTCAGGGATGTGGGTAGTCTTTAGCAGCAGTGGGGCTTATATAGAAGCAAATATAATCATGAAGAGACTCATACAATAGTTTCTGAAGCTGGCCCCAGAGAGCAACATTTCACAAACTGTTTCCAGAGACCACCAGTTCAGAGGGATGTTAATAGTCTGCATGTTAAAAAGGGTCCCCCAGCCAAATGTGCAGAAAAACAAGTTAAACACAGAAAAATGAGATTTTGCCAAAGGACTCCTTGGGTTTTAAATACACTTGTGTATAGAATAGGTAGTATTTCTCAAACATATTTGGCTGCAGAACCCTATTTTAGCAGAGGTCTTACATAGTCTGTGTTTTGTATAAAATACCTTGAGTAAAATTGCTCTAGAACATTGGTTTTCAAATATTTTTTTGTTCACTTATCTCCTAGAATAATTTTGAAAAAGTTATGTGTTCATGTATCTTTAAGCTGACATGTGCATTTTAAGTCAAGTGGATACAATAGGTTAATTTCTGGCACATTTATATTGTATGTGTGCATTAAATATTTTCATCAAAACTTTGGAGCTGCAGCATTGGTTCATGCTATTGATAAAGTCTCTGCCATTTAACCTAATTGGTAAAGCCAGATCTCCTTATGAAACAAATCAGACTCATTACTTTTCCTGTGACTCTATCCTGGGATTGATATTTTTGTAAATTGGTCATTTATTCTGTGCCTGTGAGAATTTTACCTTTCAAGACATTGTACTCAGAAAGCCTAGAAAGATTCTGGATGGGCAAGAGGTATGCCTTGACTTGGCCCCCTGAGGAAAGGGGAAGACAGGAAAGGAAGACTGGCAAATATATTCATAGGCAGATCACTTCAAAAAGAAACATCTGAAGGCTGAAGATCTGTAGATTAGTTCCCTTAAAAGTATCCCAGCCTGTGTGTACCCTACAGAATACCTTCCTACTCCTTCATGGGTATATGTACCCAGTGCAAGTTGTTCTTTGGAAGTTTAAGAAATATATATGTTTTCTTAAAGAGTGAACTCTTCTTCCTAAAGTAAGTGATCCTTATTAAATGATTTAATAGTCTGTCTGGGATAAGTATTTGTGTCAAGGTATTTTTCTGCTTTCAAGTGGAAGTCATACTGCTAATGGAATTCTATCATGGAATTTCTATTCACTAGCAGAAGCTGAACCCATGGAGGTGAATCTCCAGAAAGCTTCATATTTTTACGTGGTATAAAGATCCTCATGTCCTGTTCTTACCTTGTCCTGACTGCTGTTGGACATGCCTCATTTCCTGTATAAACTTGTGTCACTAAAAAGACAGTAAATTCTTACTCACTTTGTTAAACATACATACTTTCCTGTAGGAGAATAGATGCATAAAAATATATTTGTTTCCCATAAGGGCGCTTGTGCTATTCATAATCTATTATGCACCAAATGTCATACTTTATTTATTCCCTGGCATTTTCAGCCCTGGCAGCTGGAAGATTGTTTTGAAGTTGGAGAATATTTAAACTTCAAGTAACCTTGGGGATTATATTGTTCAGCCCCTCTCTGTTACAGGAGAGGACACTGAGATCAAGAGAAACTCAGAGACTTGCCCTAGGTAACATAACATAAACCCTGGTTGGACCAAAAGCTTGGTCTTAGTGGAGTATTCCTCCTATGACTTTCCCCAGTCCTCTTCATCCTTTTTAGGAGTATGGCCTTGGACAAAATTATCTCTATGAAATTGAATAATTATTCCTGTACTGCTCACCATCCAGAATTGTGAAGTTTCAATGAGATACGGTATGCTATACAAATATAAAGGATCGTGATGAGGAAGAAGAAAGATGAAGGCCCTCACTTCATTGTCAGTTTATTGCATCTTTCCTCTGTACTGAAATATTTAGGCTGTTTTATGTTGGCTTGTTTATAGGGAGTCTCTTGTTATGCATGTATGCCTGATTACTCTGTATTTTTCTATACCTGGTTAATAGATGCCCAGGCTTCTTCTTTCTGTTGTATTAGGTTGAACCATAGGACATTGCCAATATTTGACCATTTTAGAAGAAGAGCAGTTTTACAAGAAAAGCAGTTTTGTATTCTTGAACTTCACCTGTGGCCTGAAGTACGTGGTAGGCTATACAGGCAGAGATAACTGTAGATGTTTTAAGTAAGTGGAAAAGTATGTAAAGCTTCTGTGTGTTAGCTGTAGCTTCATGGATTTTGCCTACTCAGAGGAGCACCTGGGTCTGTATGAACTTCTTTCCTTGTTGCTGTTTCTAGAAACTTCTAGACTGCCTGCCTGAACACAAAAACTCAGATGGGGATAGGGAATGGGTGACTGGCTGTATGTGGATGCCAAGCCCCTTCAGCCATTTATTTTGGCCTTCATTCTTTAACTCAGTCAGTTGTGCAATGTGCAGTAGTTGTTTATACCAGTTCTTCAAAGGCAGACTCCCACAGTCTTCCAGAGAAATTTGGTGATCTGTAGAGGGAGAACAAGCAATACATTCATGTGTTTTTCAAACTAAATAATTAAAATACTTTTGATTTAGTCATAATCCATTAAGGAAGGTTTGTTGACCCGTTAAGATATGAGACTCAGCCAGACACAGTGGCTCACATACTTTGGGAGGCCAAGATGGGAAGACCATTTGAGGTCAGGAGTTCAAGACCGGCCTGGCCAACATGGTGAAACCCCATCTCTACTAAAAAAAGAAAAAGTTAGCTGAGAATGCTGGCATGTGCTGGTAATCCCAGCTACTCAGGAGGCTGAGGTAGGAGAAACACTTGAACCCGGGAGGTGGAGATTGAAATGACCTGAGATCATGCCACTGCACTCCATCCTGCACGAAAGAGTAAGACTCCATCCCAAATAAATAAATTAATTAATTAAAATAAAATATGAGACTCCTGAAATGCTATGTTATTTAATGTTATTCAAAAATAAGCTATTTATAAAATGACAAATATTATAATCAAGTTTTATTCTATTAAAAAAAGAAGATAGCTTTAGGCAATGAAGTCTAAATAGAATTGGCTTACCATTCACTTACCATGTTTTATACAGTTGTTAAGTCTAAATAAAATTATGGTTCACCATTCACCCAACATATGCCATACAATTGTTAAACTTTGGCCTGATAATGTCTTCACTTGGAATGTTCTTCTCTCTTCCAGATACAGTGCATTCAGTTCAACTAATGCTTTGTTCTTAATGTGTTTGCAAGTCTCTGTTATCCTTCAGTTTAATTTAGAAAGCTTGTGACTACCTGTCTAAAAAAGTCACTTAGTTGCTCCTGTTTCTTATTAGAAAGATATTAATTTATTAATTTGTGAAGTCCTATGTTAAAATTATGGGGGATAAGTTTTTGTTGGCTGAGAAGGGGCACAAAGAACCTCTGAGGTGATGGAAACGTTCTTAATCACGATCTGGGTGGTGGTTATACCACATGTGGATATGCAAAAATTCACCTAGTTGTGTAGTTAAGATTGATATACTCTGTTGTATATAAATTAAATCTAATCTCTAATTTGTAGTAGTTCAGGAAATATTAATTAAAAAAAAAAAAAACAGATGAACCAAGGCAGTTGAAGGAAACAGTTTTTCTGGAAGCTGTGAGAATGTGTCACAAAGGAAGGCCCATGCTTCCTGGGTTCCTCGGGCCAAAACTAGGGGAAGTGGTGGTCCCAGTGCTGGTGGCACAAGCTGATTAAAACAGTCGTAACAGTAAGAGTCTTACATGAATCCTCTTCTTTGTGGATTTTTCTGTTTCTTCCTGTCTATACCCAGTAGGTTTGCTTGGTCTTTTTTTTTTTTTTTTTAAGTCTGAATTCCTGGCCTCCATTCCCATGGCATCCTGGTCAAAGCAGTGAGCAAGCAGTATGGAGAGTCAAAGGGGCATTGGAAGAGGGTACTAGGCATTGGTTGTAAATCAGGTGTTTATGAGTCTGGGGGGAATCCTCTACCTTAGCCTGGCAGCCAGCCACAAAGCTGAGATGATGCTGTTACAGGGAAAATTATCAAGGGAAAATTCTGGGTCCTCAATCTTATCATGGAATGTATAGCAGTGCGGCCAGTGAATAGGAGTACAGGCCATTCAGGGGAAGAGGAATACTAATAATCATACCCTAGTTAGGATGTGAGGGGAAACAGAAGAGCGGAAATTTTGTCCAGCCTTCTTGACCACAACTGGCTTGTTACCCAAACTTGAGGTTTTACTTGGGACATATAATAGGGCTTCACTTGTACCATGTAAGCTCCAACTGGACTTGGCACTCTTCCTGGTCCTTCATGGTGGTTTTCTTAAAAAGAATGAGTTATGGGGGAATATTTTCAATAAGTGTGCATTACAGAGCAACACACACGTCAATAAAGAATGAGATGAGCAGGTGCTATACCGTGTGCCGTGCCAGATGTCATCTAGCTGTACCACTTTCCAGCTGTGCGCAAGTTGGAACACTATAGAATTTATACAACACATATGCATTAACTTATCATTTGAATGTCATGGAAGGTATCATATTTTGTCACTGAAATTAAACATTGCCTGTTTTGAGTAAAATATGTACACATATAGGTCATGATGCCTACTTAGAATATGAAATATTCATGTTCAAATAATGTTAGTATTTGCTTAAATAATGATTGAGAGCTATATTTTCTTTTTATGTGATGATCCTGATAATAATGTTTTGCTACCATTGTATCCAACTTTAATTTAGAAAGTTAACATTTTGGGACCTTCAATAAAAATTTGTAGAAGAATTAATGATTGAAGGAAGTAAATATTATTTGAAATGGAAGTGCTAATAGTTTGTTAACTATTAAGCTTCACAGGCTACACTGAATAAAATACAAATGACAGCCAATTTTTCATGTTTAACTTATCACATTCTTTTTTGATTTTCAATTAATTACCTTTCCAAGTGACTATATAATCTTTCTTTGTAAAATACCTCATTTTTATCCCTCCTCTTTCAAATCACTTTGATTTTCGCCTGGATCTCCATATGCAGAGAATCTTAAGCATCTCTTTTTAGCAATGATTTCCTCTTTCCCTCTATTTCTGAATCTTCTGCTGCTGCTGGGTATTTCTACTTGGGTATCCCAATGTGACCTTGAACTATAAAACTGAACTCTTCATTCACCTGCCCTTTTTCTTCCTTAGAACTTCTTCCGCAAAAGCAGCAGTGAATTTTTTTCCCTTTTTTCTCGGATTAAAAGCCTCCCAGACATCCTTGACTCCCTTCTCTTACTTTCTCATGGTGTGTAGTCCAATCAAGCACGATGCATTTCAATTAAAAAGAAAAAAGCAGATGGAGAAGAAGATTTGTCCACTCCTTACCTTCCTGATTGTTCTCGCTATCACCAGCCTGGCTGTTACCAACCTCATACTTGCATAACTCCTTCAATGATCAGACCTTTTTTATTTTTATGTTTTTATTGATTGATTGATTTGTTTGTTTGTTTTTGAGATGGAGTCTTGCTCTGTTCCCTAGGCTGGAGTGCAGTGGTACAATCTCGGCTCACTGCAACCTCCGCCTCCCGAGTTCAAGTGATTCTCCTCCCTCAGCCTCCTGAGTAGCTGGAATTACAGGCCGGCACCACCACACCTGATTAATTTTGTATTTTAGTAGAGACAGGTTTCACCATGTTGCCCAGGTTGGTCGCAAACTCTGAGCTCAGGCAATGCGCCCGACTCGGCCTCCCAAAGTGCTCAGATTACAAGTGTGAGCCACCCCACCTGGCCCAAATGATCAGACTTTTAATCTTTTCTCACCAAGCCATGTGTCGGCCAGGTGAATCTTCCTAGAGTCTACCTTTGACTCCGCCTTTCTCCTGAGCCAGAAACCATTAGTATAGCTCCCTATTCTCAATGAAACTGAATACAGATGCAGCCTGGCTTTTACTAGCTCTGTTTCCAGCTATTTACCTTCCTGAATCTTCTTTTCCAGCCAGTGGTTTGACTCATCATTTCCTGAGCCTCCTTCCACGGGCCACACTCTGTGCTCAAGCTCCAGTGTTTCCCACACAAGTCATTCCTTCCCTTCCTCGCCCATCCATCCCGCTCCTGCCTAGACATCAGTACTCTAAAGTCTTACCTCCTCCTCAGTGCCACGGTCTGTCCCACCTCCAGCTTCCTTCTGTGGCTTTTACTGACTGTATAGGCAGTTTCATAATTCAGCTTCTAACAGTTTATGACAGTTCTTCCTTGTGATACCTTGAGCTGCTTTTTACTTCTTTAGTTTTTCAAATATTCCTATGTGCACTTAGACTGTCAGTGATTCCAGGGTGAGAGTCTTTGCCTTACCTATATGCTCCTATTACCTAACATAAACTAACACTAAAAAACCTCTGTGAAGGGCAGAATTTTTATCAGTTTTTTTTCACTAGTAAATGCTTAGCATGTGGCATATAGTAGGTGTGTAATAAGTATTTGCTATATAAAATGTGAATGTTCAATAAATATTAATTGATTTGATTCAAGGTTATTCACACCTGCTACATCCTTTATTCGCTGTAACTAAAAGATTATTATAGTGAAAGAGGAAGTAAATGCAATTTGGAGCCAGAATCTGCTCAACAGGGCCTCACTGCTCCTTCTAAAGAATTGTGTTTTCCTGCAGATATTAACGAATGTCAGCTACAAGGTGTATGCCCTAATGGTGAGTGTTTGAATACCATGGGCAGCTATCGATGTACCTGCAAAATAGGATTTGGGCCGGATCCTACCTTTTCAAGTTGTGTTCGTAAGTAATAATCACTTTTTATTCCTATTTTGGATTAATTGTCTTTAGGGTTTATCCAAAAGAATGGAAATACTCAGTGGTCAACTGAATGCTTGTAAATATACAGGAAGACCTCATTAATTAAAATGACAAGGAGGGGGCCTGCCTGACGTGGTAAAATAAATCTATAATATGGAACTTCCTCTAAAATATATTTTTATTGTGGTAATAAAAATATAATAGCTAAAACTCAGAATCGAGACTAAGCATGCTGAGGAAATACACTTTGATGAAAAGAGGAATTAACATGAACATACCAACCTTTTTTGGTACCTGAGAAATTATAGTAGGTTTTTCCTTCATAAATACAGTATTTTAAGCATTCTTTAGGTTGAATTAAACTGTGTCCTAGCATCTGCTTTTAATTATTCCAAATTCTGAGTCACTGGACTCTGATTTAATGAAGTTTTACTACTTTCTCAGTTGTAAAATTCTGGAAAATAGTTACCAAGGCCCTGTTGTTTTAGATTTTCTAATTCAGTTCTAATTTCAGATATTGTCTTGTTCTTTAAACCCACCAAAATGACTTTAATTTTTACTGTTTTGCCTTAAAAATGTTTCTGAGCTTTTCCTTTGTTTCTGATAAGGGTAAAAATCCTTCATCAAACCACATGTTCCAATATTGGTTCTGAAATAGTTTCACCAAACAGATACCCGTGATTTTTCTCTCCATGAAAACTAATTCATATAATCACTACAGATCATATGCCATTAGAGAGGAATGCATTTTAGGTGTCAAGTTCTCAAATGCAGAATTAATTTTAAGATTGCCTTATTTTTAAAGTAATTGTGTCCATTATTATAAAAGTAGGTGAGCACTGTAAGATTTTTTTTAAAGAGATGGGGTCTTGCTATCTGGACTCACATCCTGAATTCAAGTGATATCTCTTCACCCTGCTGAGTAGCATGACTATAATCATGGGTGTTGCAGCACTGCAGATTTTTAAAGGCTATGTAGTTTAAATGGATGCATGGCAGAAAACTATTAGGATAATTTTAAGAGGAATTGTGTATTAGTATTTCCTGCAGGGTTTTTCTATTTATTTATTTATTTTTGAGACGGAGCTTCGCTTTTGTTGCCCAGGCTGGAGTGCAATGGCGCTCACTGCAACCTCCACCTCCCAGGTTCAAGCGGTTCTCCTGCTTCAGCCTCCCGAGTAGCTGGGATTACTGGCATGTGCCACTATGCCCAGCTAATTTTTGTATTATTAGTAGAGATGGGGTTTTACCATGTTGGTCAGGCTGGTCTCAAACTCCAGACCTCTGGTGATCCACCTGCCTCAGCCTCCCAAAGTCCTGAGATTACAGGTGTGAGCCACTGTGCCCAGCCACTTTTATTTATTTTTTTAAAGTAGCTTTGGTCTGTGCTGAGGTGCATCTTTCTTGTCCCTAGTTTGAAACTTCCCATTTGGTTGACATGTTCTTCATGAGGATACTGTCATTCATTTTTAACCAAGCTTATCTCTCTAACTCTGTGCCCTAAGGTGAGATATGTAGAGGTGATAAAATAACGACAAATGTAGTAAGATAAAAACGACAGTCTCATTTATTACTTTTAGGTGAGTTTGTTGAGTCTTTTAAAATATTGTTACTAATTACTACTCTTTTCCTTTAAAAACTGTCAACTGCAGATTAGGATGTTTTACACGTAAGTTCTCTTTTCTGTGTTATTTTACAGAGAGTTCTGATTATGAAGCAGACAGACACCTAATTATAAGGCTTTCTTAAGGAGTAGTAAAATTAGACTATAAAATTACATTTGCACTCAAGGTACTTTTGAAAGTGATGCAAGGATTTGGAAATTTCAGGCCAAAAATCACATTGTTGATGATACCAGATAACTTAGGGGATCATTTTTGGCCGATTTGAATTACATGAATGAATATTTTAAATCATTTCATAATTTAAGCATAAAGATTGTAGAGTTTGAATATAGAGTTTGTCACGAATGCTTTTTCCCCTCTGTTTATAATTTGGCTTGTAGTCTGGTTACAATTCTTACATTGAAGTTTACGTATTAGGTAAACTTGCAGAACTAGTCACAAAATGTTCTATGAAACTTTGACTAGATCTGATGACTAGAGTTATGGGCAGACATCCCGGCTTTAATAAGATTGTAGAAATCTGACAATGAGATTTTTGAAACACTTGCACATTTCCTTAGCATTTATTTTCCCTGTCATTGCCCAAATAATTCTGAACTTATTAAACAACCATCCATTCTTATTTGAAAAATAAATAATTCAATTTTGTGGTTCACCTACAACAGCTGAAATGATAAGTATTAAAAGACATTTGTTGCTAGTTAAGTGTTCCAGTTGAGAGTTCGAAGTAAAAACTTGGGCTTTTTACCATTGTTGAGTGAGAAGATTTATTTCTCTTTCCTTTGAATTTACCACATGTAACATCACAGAGACATACAGAGTTCCTTTAGGATTTGTGATTTAAACCGATCCAGTCTGATTTGCAGGTGAATTCTGTGAAATTGAGGTGGTAATTAATAGCCTACCAACGAAAAAAAGCCCAGGACCAGACAGATTCACAGCCAAATTCTACCAGAGATACAAAGAGGAGCTGGTACCATTCCTTCTGAAAGTATTCCAAAAACAACGGAAAAAGAGGGACTCCTCCCTAACTCATTTTATGAGGCCAGTATCATCCTGATGCCAAAACCTGGCAGAGACACAACAAAAAAAGAAAATTCCAGGCCAATATCCCTGATGAACATCGCTGCACAAATTCTCCGTAAAATACTGGCAGACCGAATCCAGCAGCACATCAAAAAGCTTATCCACCACAATCAAGTCAGCTTCATCCCTGGGATGCAGGGCTGGTTCAACATACACAAATCAATAGATGTAATCTATCATGTAAACAGAACCAGTGACAAAAACCACATGATTATCTCAATAGATGCAGAAAAGGCCTTGGCCAAAATTTAACAGCCCTTCATGCTAAAAACTCTAAATAAACTAGGTACTGATGAAACATATCTCAAAATAATAAGAGCTATTTATGACAAACCCACAGCCAATATCATACTGAATGGGCAAAATCTGAAAGCATTCCCTTTGAAAACTGGCACAAGACAAGGATGCCCTCTCTCATCACTCCTGTTCAACATAGTATTTGAAATTCTGACCAGGGCAGTCAGGCAAGAGAAAGAAATAAAGTGTATTCAATTAGGAAAAAAGGAAGTCATATTGTCTTTGTTTGCAGATGACATGCTTGTATTTTTAGAAAACTCCATTGTTTCAGCCCCAAATCTCCTTAAGCTGATAAGCAACTTCAGCAAAGTCTCAGGATACAAAATCAATGTGCAAAAATCACAAGCATTCCTAAACACTAATAATAGACAAACAGAGAGCCAAATCATGAATGAACTCCCATTCACAATTGCTACAAAGAGAATAAAATACCTAGGAATACAACTTAAAAGGGATGTGAAGGACCTGTTCAAGGAGAACTACAACCCACTGCTCAAGGAAATAAGAGAGGACACAAACAAATGGAAAAACATTTCATGCTCATGGATAGGAAGAATCAATATCATGAAAACGGCAATACTGCCCAAAGTAATTTATAGATTCAGTGTTATCCCCATCAAGCTACCATTGACTTTCTTCACAGAATTAGAAAAAACTACTTTAAATTTCCTTTGGAACTTAAAAGGAGCCCACAAAGCGAAGACAATTCTAAGCAAAAAGAACGAAGCTGGAGGCATCACACTACCTAACTTCAAACTGTACTGCAAAGCTACAGTAACCAAACAGCATGGTACTGGTACCAAAACAGACATATAGACCAATGGACAGAACAGAGGCCTCAGAAATAACACCAGACATCTACAGCCATCTGATCTTTGACAAACCTGACAAAAACAAGCAATGTGGAAAGGATTCCCTATTTAATAAATGCTGTTGAGAAAACTGGCTAGCCATATGCAGAAAACTGAAACTGGACCCCTTCCTTACACCTTATACAAAAATTAACTCAAGATTGATTAAAGACTTAGATGTAAGACCTAAAACCATAAAAACCCTAGAAGAAAACCTAGGCAATACCATTCAGGACATAGGCATGGGCAAAGACTTCATGACTAAAACACCAAACGCAATGGCAACAAAAGCCAAAATTCACAGATTGGATCTAATTAAACTGAAAAGCTTCTGCATAGCAAAAGAAGCCATTATCACTGTGGAAAGGCAGCCTACAGAATGAGAGAAAAATTTCACAATCTATCCATCTGACAAAGGGTAATATCCGGAATCTACAAAGAACTTAAACAAATTTATGAGAAAAAAACAACCCCATCAGAAAGTGGGCAAACAATATGAACAGACACTTCTCAAAAGAGGATGTTCATGCGGCCAACAAACATGAAAAAAAGCTCATCATCACTGGTTATTAGAGAAAGGCAAATCAAAAACACAATGAGATACTGTCTCATGCTAGTTAGAATGGCAATCATTAAAAAGTCAGGAAACAACAGATGCTGGAGAGGATGTGGGGAAATAGGAATGCATTAACACTGTTGGTGGCAGTATAAATTGTTTCAACCATTGTGGAAGACGGTGCAGTAATTCCTCAAGGATCTAGAACCACAAATTCCATTTGACCCTGCAATCCCATTACTGGGTATATAACCAAAGGATTGTAAATATAAATCATGCTACTATAAAGACACATGTGTACATATGTTTATTGTGGCACTGTTCACAATAGCAAATACCTGGAACCAACCCAAATGCCCATCAGTGATAGACTGGATAAAGAAAATATGGCACATATACACCATGGAATACTATGCAACAATAAAAAAGGATGAGGTCGTGTCCTTTGCAGGGACATGAATATAGCTGGAAACCATTACCCTTGTGTCAGCAAACTGACACAAGAACAGAAAACCAAACACCACTTGTTCTCATTTATAGGTGGGAGTCAAACAGTGAGAACACATGGACACAGGGAGGAGAACATCACACATCGGGGCCTGTCGGGGTAGGGCATAGGGGAGTAATAGCATTAGGAGACATACCTAATGTAGATGATGGCTTGATGGGTGCAGCAAACCACCATGGCACATGTACACCTATGTAAGACACCTGCATATTCTGCACATGTACCCCAGAGCTTAAAGTATAATAATAATAAAAAGGTGGAAGTTGCAGTCAACCAAGATTGAGCCACAGCACTTCAGCCTCAGTGACAGAGTGAAACTCTGTCTCATAAATAAAGTCTCAACAGATTTTTAAAAATCAAGATTATATGTCTTCCCAGACTACAATGGAATAAACTGGAAATTGATAACAAAAGGATATTTGGAAACTGTACACTTGGAAAATGTAGAAATATGTGGAAATTAGCAATATGCTTCTGAATTACCACTGGGTCGAGGAAGAAACGAAGGAGGAAATCTGGCCAGGGTAGTGATTCATGCCTGTAATCCTGGTGCTGTTGGAGGCCAAAGCAGAAGAATTGCTTGAGGTCAGGAGTTTGAGACCAGCCTGGAAAAAATGGGCACAGTGAGCCATATATCTACAAAAAAAAATTAGCTGAGTTTGATGGTGTAACCCGGGAGTCGTAGCTACTCAAGAGGCTGAAGCAGGATCACTTGAGTCTAGGAGTTGAGCTCTGATCACACCACTACATCCCCGCTTGGGTGACAGAATGAGACCCTGTCTCTTAAAAAGCATGCAGGTGGGGGATAATTTAAAAAATTTTTATACAAATGAAAATCGAGACACAACATCCAAAAGCCTATTGGATACATCCAAAGCTGTGCTAAGAGGGGAATCTATAGCAATAAATGGCTACATTTTAAAAATTAGAAAAATTTACAGTAGTCTAATGATGTACCTCAAGGAACTAGAAAACTAAGAACAAACCCCAAACTAGTAGAAGGAAAGAAATTTAAAAAGTTAGAGCAGGACTAAGTGAAATAGAAACTAGAAAAAATGCAAAGGATCAATGAAATGAAAAGTTGGGCCTTTGAAAAGGTAAAATAAATCAACTACTAGCTAGACTAATTAAGAAAAAAAGAGAGAAGACCTAAGTAAACAATACAAAATGAAAGTGGAGACATCACAACTGATGACACAGACCATATATCATCAGAGACTGTTATGAACAACTATATACTAACAAACTGGGAAGCCTAGAGAAAAATGGATAAATTCCTAGATATATACATCCTATAAAGATTGGATTAGTAAGAAATGGAAAACTTGGACAGACCAATAGTGAGTAATGAGATTGGATCAGTAATGAAACATCTCTCAATAAAGAAATGCCCAGGACCATATGGCTTCAGTGCTGAATCCTACCAAACTTACATAGAAGAATTAACACAAGTTGTCCTCAAACTATTCCAATAAATTGAAGAGGTGGAAATTCTTCCTAACTCATCCAAAGCAAGCATTGCCCTGATAACGAAAACTAGACAAGTATGCAACAAAAAAAGAAAACTGTAGGTCAATATTTCTGATCAACATAGATACAAAAATCCTCTAAAAATACTGACAAACTGAATCCAACAGCACAGCAAAAAGGTAACACCCCATGATCCAGTGGGATTTATCCCAGTGATGCAAGGATGATTCAATATACGTAAATCAATAAATGTGACATTATATCAACAGAATGAAGGACAAAAACCACATGATCAAATCAGTAGACACCGAAAAAGAATTTAACGAAATTAAACATTGCTTTATGACAAGACTCTCAACAAACTAGGCATAAAAGGAACATACCTGAATGTAGTAAAGGTCATATATGACAGACCTACCAGCTAATATCATACTGAGTGAAGAAAAAGCTAAAATCTTTCTAAGCTTAGCTAACTAAGAAATGAAACAAGACAAGGATGCTTCCTTTCACCACTCACATTCATCCTAGTACTGGAAGTCCTAGCTATAGAAATCAGGCAAAAGAAGTTAGAAAAAAAAAAAAAAAAAAAAAAAAAGAAAAAAGTGACACAGATTTCTCTCAGCCACATGTCACCAATCTAAGCAAGACACCAGCAAATATTAAAAAAAAAAAAAAAAAGAAAAAGGCATCTAAATTGGAAAAGAGTAAGTCAAATTGTTTTCATTTTTGCAGATGACACGATCTTATATATAGAAGAACCTAAATACTCCACCAAATAAAAGCTTTTAGATCTGCTAAATACATTCAGTAAAGTTGCAGGATGCAAAGTCAACATACAAAAATCAGTGGAATTTATATATAACAATAATGAAGAAGCTGAGAAAGAAATCAGGAAGACAGCCCCATCTGCAATAGCCACAAAAAGTAAAATATCTAGGAATAAATTTAACCAAGAAGATTTACCTCTACAGGGAAAACTATGAAATACTGATGAAAAAATTTGAAGAGGACACAGGCAAATGGAAAGACATCCCATGTTCATGGATCAGAAGAGTCAATATCATTAAAATAACCATACAACCGAAAGTAATCTATAGATTGAATGCAATTTCTATCAAAATACCAAGATCAATTTTCACAGAAATAGAAAAACAGTGCCACAACTTGTTTGGGACCACAAAAAAGCCAGAATAGCCAAAATAATCTTGAGCAAAAAGAACAAATCTGGAGGCATCATACTACCTGACTTCAAAATATGCTACAAGGCTATAGTAACCAAAACAGAATGCTCCTGGTCTAAAAACAGGCACATAAACCAATGAAACAGGCTAGATAACTCAAAATAAAGTCATGTATTTATAGCCAACTAATTTTTTACAAAGACACCAATAATATACATTGGGGAAAAGATACCCTTTTCAGTAAATGGCACTGAGAAAACAGCATATCCCTATGCAGAAGAATGAAAATAAACTTCTGTCTCTCACTGTATAAAAAAAATAAACTCAGGATAGATTAAAAACTTACATAGAAGACTGTAAAACTACTAGAAGACAGGGGAAACACTTTAGGCCATTGGTCTAGGCAAAAATTTTATGACTAACACCTCAAAGGGGCAACAAAAACAAAAATAGGCAGGTAAGACTAATTAAGTGGAAAAGCTGCTATACAGCAAAGCAGACAACAGAGCGAAGAGACAACCTGTTGAATGGGAAAGAAATATTTGCAAGTTATTAATCTGACATGGGACTAACACCTAGAATATAAAAGGCACTCAATAGGAAAAAAAAATCAAATAATCTCATTAAAAATGGACAGAGGACATAAACAGCCATTTCTCAAAAGAAGACATACAAACAGCCAACAGGTACGTGAAAAAATATTCAACATAACTAATTATTAAGGAACTGCCAATCAAAACCATAATGAGATATCATCTTACACAAGTTAGAATTGTTTATTAAAATTTTTTTTAAAAAAACAGGTGCTGGGGAGGATACAGAGAAAAGGAGATTCTCATAAATTATTGGGAATGTACATTAATATAGCTGTTATAGAAAACAATATGGCCATGTCTCAAAAAATTAAAAATAGGACTAGCATACGATCCAGCGATCCCTCTACTGGGTGTGGTATTTATCCAAAGGAAAAAAAAATCAGTATGTCAAAGAGATATCAGCACCACCATGTTTATTGTGGAACTCTTCACAATAGCAAAGATATGGAATCAACCTAAGTTTTCATCAATGAGTGGATAAAGAAAATGTGGTATATTCATGAAATGGAGCACTTCTCAGCTGTAAAAACAATATTGGGGCAACATGGATAAAACCAAAGATCATGTTCTCCTATGTGGGAGCTAAAAGAGTTAATCCCTTGGAGGTAGAGATCAGAATGACAAATGGAAAGGGTATATGGATTAAGAGTGGCGTGCGTAAAGAGAGGCTGGTTATTGGGTACAAACGTACAGTTAAAAGTAATGAGCTCTGATGTTCAGTATCAGAATACGGTGACTATAGTTAACAACAATGTATGTTTCAGAATAGCTAGAAGTGAAGACATGACATGTTCCCAACACGTAGGAGTGATAAATACACAAGGTGGTGGATGCCCTAAATACCCTGACTTGATTATCATACGTTCTATGCATGTAACAAAATATCACATGTACCTCATAAATATGTGCAAATTATATGTCAATTAAAAAAAATAGATGTGTAAGCCAGACTTTTTCAGTGGTTTCCTTCTTGCCCTCCTTCTACCTTTGAAGAAGCTGATTTATTATTAGCTCGTTGCTTTTTCCTATGTACACTTTAGGTAGGTCAAAATGTTTAGTTAGAACATAAGCTGACACCCCCTGATAAGCTAAGACTTGACTTATTAATGACTCTGCAAGCCAATGATTCTCTTTCTATTCCTATTCTAAAGACTTGTATTTGGACTGCTTTGGAAGCTGCCATAGAAAAAACACCAGTACTGCAGAACTTATGGAGAATATTTGGGTTAGGAAATGGTAGGAGGAAAAAAGCGTACAAAACCAAGATCTTTTAGGGTAAGATGTTTGGGAAGAATTAGTTCACTAGACATATCTTTTTCTTTTTTCTTTGAGATGGACTTTCACTCTTGTTGCCCAGGCTGGAGTGCAATGTGCGATCTCGGCCCATTGCAACCCCTGCCTCCTGGGTTCAAGTGATTCTCCTGTGTTCAAGTGATTCTCCTGCCTCAGCCTCTGAAGTAGGTGGGATTATAGGCACCCGCCACCATGCCCAGCTAATTTTATATTTTTAGTAGAGACCGGGTTTCACCATGTTGGTCAGGCTGGTCTCAAACTCCTGACCTCAGGTGATGCACTTGGCTTGAACTCCCAAAGTGCTGGGATTACAGGTGTGAGCCACCGCACCAAGCCTCACTAGGCATAGCTTCATCCTTCAGATGATAAAATGCCTGAAATTTTATATTTTTCTTTGTGCAATTCATGGGAATTCAACAACTAGAGACTCACTTTAATTAACAAGCAATTGTTTCAGTAATTAACACATACACATATTAATCCTTTAAAAGACTAACTTGCTCATTTAGAGCCTTGGTTTAATTATGAGGATAGTCATGATAGGTTGTTTCAAAGTAGAGTACTTGGGTAGGTGAACAGGGTAAGTATAACAGGCATAGTGTCTATAACTCTAGGTATATCCTAAGGTGTGGATATAAGAAAGTGGGTATAGAGATTTAAGTTGAAAGGAGCCAACATCACAGTTCATCAATGTCAAAGATTTGAAGAAACTGTTCTGGCCTGAATATCTCTCGTTCTTGGGACTTAGAATTCACACTGATGCAGTTAACATTATAATTAAGCCCCATTGTGCATAAGATAGGTTCTTGTGAGATGACCTGATACTGCTTCTTTAGAAATATGTGTTGTAAGTTCCACATGGTCAATGTGGAGAGGAAATTTTAGAGGAAATCCTATGTGAGCTATGCTATAACATTATTATGTGTTCTACAGATTATTCAACCTACAGATACATTCAGCATGCTATAACTGAAGAATGTTCCATTATTCCAGGGACTTAATATCCTTTTGAGCATAATAACAATGTTCTTAAATGTTCTTCATCTCTTGGTCTGTGACTTTTGATATTTACAGCTCACTTGCACAGACTCCAAAATATGAGTAAGAGAGGGAGAAGACAATACTTAGACTTCTCTATTTTACCACTTTTCTAGGGGCCCTTGGCAGGGATGCCCTTACTAGACATACTGCATAAAGTTTGAAGCTTCAGGAATGTCTCCTGTGCTCCCTGCAATCCCCTTTCCTCATCCCCTAATTTATATATAATGTCTGTTTTTTACTTTCTTCACTTTGGCTTACACAGTTATGAAGGATAGCAAGTCTGAAATCTACAGGGTAGGCTGGCAGACTGGAGACCCCGGGAGGAGCTGATGTTTCAGCTTGAATCTGAAGGCAGTCTGCTGGCAAAATTCTCTCTTCCACAGCACAGATTTTCTGTTGGGGCTTCATTGACCGACTTCAAAATACAAGACTATAGTAATGAAGTCCACCCTCACTATGGAGGATAATTTGCTTTACCCAAGTCTTATGATTTAAATACTAATCTCATATTTGAAAAAAAATACCTTCACAGCAACAACTAGACCTGTATCTGACCAAATATTTGGGCATCAATGCCTAGCCAACTTGATATGTAAAATGAACTATATCAGTTAAATTGAGTTTCTCTAGTCTGTACTACTGGCAAATGGTAGATCCACAATTTGAACCCAGGCTATTAAATCCCTTGCTCTTTTTTACCGTGTCACAAAGCCTTAATATAGTCAGATTGTTTCTTGTAGCTATTCTGGAGATGTTAGTCCTGTTGGAACAATGAACATTTCTATCTGAGCAAGAAGGGTAGGAAGGGTAGGTATTTTGGTAGCCCCAGATGCTAGAAGAATTGGGTAAGGGAAAGGCAAGTCAGAAAACCTCATTTGGATGGTGATAATGAGAGAGAAGAGCTTTAGCTGGCTTTGGGGATGGGCAGAGGGAGACACCAAACTGTCTGGTTCAGCACCTTTGACTTGACCTGGACCTGGTTCTGTAGAACACAATCCATCCATACTTGCATTAGAAGATGAACTTCTTGAAGGCAGGGCTGTGTTTTACTTATTTTCATATATGTCATGTGTGCCTAGTAGAGTATCTAACTGTTAGGTTGATGAACTCTTCTCCACTAAATGTATAGCAGAAGATTAGGATTAGAGTTGAGGTATTGGATAGCTGTAGCCTAGTATACTTTTGCAGTGTTTTCTGAGGAACTGATCACATCATCTCTTCCTTCTCTGGTGTGCTGCCTGGCTAGAACCAGGGCCTTGTGTGTGGCATTCCAAATCAGAAACCACTTTCTGCCTCCCATTTATGTTCACTGGCCTAGGGTGAGACCTGATGGGCCCTGCAAGCTCTCATGTCCCTGGGGTGAGAAGAGCAGATGCTGTCTTGCAGCATCAGCCATCTTCCTCATTCTCCAGAGTGCCTGGTTATTCACTAAATGCTAGCCTAGAGTTATCTCTACTGTGGTTAAATACAGAAAACTAGGTAGTGATTTTGATAGCACCTGACTAGGTTTATTTGGGTAGGTGGGTTTTTGTCGAAATTTTCTCTTCACTTTTGTACACATACCTAATTGCATGCTTGCTGAAATGGAAAAAGAGGGACAGGGACAACCACTGTCACG
>NW_016107403.1:2582517-2626242 GCF_001604975.1 Cebus imitator
ATGCTGTAAATCTAGACAGATTTATTCTGAAGTATGGTTTTTAATTCATATCTTAGGATTAATTTTACTGTCATTTGGAAAGCCAATGTAGTTTTGGTTTCTCATGTAATGTCACACTTTATCTCTCTGCTTCAGCTGATCCTCCTGTGATCTCGGAAGAGAAAGGACCCTGTTTCAGACTTGTCAGTTCTGGAAGACAATGTATGCACCCTCTGTCTGTTCACCTCACCAAGCAGCTTTGCTGTTGTAGTGTGGGCAAGGCCTGGGGCCCACACTGTGAGAAATGTCCCCTTCCCGGCACAGGTAAGACATGCCCAGCTGTATGTGCACATACATTCCCAGCCACATGAGTACAGAGGACAACTTTGGCAACTGGGGTCATTTTTGGTTTCTGACTTTACTTTTTAATAATACAATGTAAACATTTTTGTCACTTTTATAGAAACTGTAGACGTACATGGTTGAATCAGTGGGAAAAATTATGTGCAAAGAGATTTTCCCATTTCTGTGTGACATTAGACTTTCTTTTGAATATTAAGAAAATCCGTTCTATTTTATCTTCAACTTCCAGAACTCTGAGCCTGTCTGAGTCTGAGAAGGCTCTGCTGGGCCATGTGCTTTTCTAATGATTGGCTGTTCATCAGTTCACAGTAACTAGACTTCGTGCAGGTTGACTCATTTATTCATTTATTGAGTATCGTGCTTAATTTCTTTAATTGGAAATGGAGGGAATTATAGTCATGATTGAATTTATGCTGTGAAGATTAATAACTTAAGGGCAGATCTTGCCAAAACTCCTAAAAACTGTGAGAGTTGAGTATTAAGAAGTACATTATTCTTTATCCTTCAGTTTGGTGCATAATTGCCGTATGTCCTGAGAAGGCAAATTTATCTCTTTAAATACCTTACTTCTACCAATGAACCACCCAATTTCTCAAGCAGGATCAAGTAGTTACATGGAAGAGAAAGAAATGTAACCTGAAAGTATTGGACCTGATATTAACAAGGAATAACCTCAATTTCACTACTTGGGATGGGCATAAAATAGTCTACTCAATTGCATGTCTGATAAGATGCTTCCCGCTTAGGAAAGTGTCTTAACTCTCACAGGGCCATGTAGTGTCTTAAAGCTGTAACTTACAAGATAGCAGACAAGATTTAAATATAAGTGTCATGATCTACTTTTGTTTATGGTTAGAACCAGAAAGAACTGTGTTAAGGCAAAAGATAATATAACGTTGTTGGTATATTGATAGACTAGATAATTTAAGGCCTCTAAAAGGTCCTAGTACCCTCTCATGCCATCTGATCCACTCATTATTAAAAATTAATGATCAAGTAAATCTTTATAATTTATGGACACATTTCTCTTGAAGTTCAATTTTTAAGCTTTTAGTTTGTGAATTTATTATGCATATTATTGTGTGTGTATAATGTGTTTTTAATTTTTTTTAAGTTTTTAAATTTTTAACTTTTAAGTTCAGGGGTACAAGTAGAAGCTCAATTTTGATAGCTTTGTAATCCTTTCCTGAAGCATAAATTGAAATGGTGACTATAGCTCAGGAATACTCCTCTCCAGTACTGTCAATAAATTTGAAAATAATATTCAAGATAAAATTTTCACACTTAATTTTTAGTTATATGGTGATTTTCATTAAAAATATTTAGTTCATTCTTTAAACTTGGTTTTTAAAATCATGTTTTCTTCTGGAAACATCTTTTCAAGTAAAATTGTATTTTGTAGTTAAACATAAAAATGAGGTTCTACCGTTTAGTGTGCGATCCTTAGAAAAACAATATTGTAGCATACTATAATTTTAGTATTTTTAGTTTTCTTTTTATTGAGAACTAATTTTAGGTCCCAAACGTTCAATAGAAGATCTCTTGTTCAGTGAAAGTGAGAAATGACTTATTTTACTTTCAATTTTAAAAGTAGAAATAAAAAAGTTAACCATAAGCTCCTTGGTGTCTGCATTTGGTTATTTGCCTCCAACACCAACACCAAAGGGATTAGGTGGATTTTTCCTCTGAGGGCCACACACTGTTTTAACCCGCTTCTCCCCCTTGCCGTTCCCCCTCACTTATTCATGGGGATTATGCTGTGGAGGTTAGCAAATCACATGTGCTGAGTCTACTTTTTTTTTTAAAAAAAGAATACAAAACCACTTTTTTTTTTGGCAATGATAGTGATTCCAGGGCACAGAATATCTCCTTGGCCTCTGGATAATTAAACGAGCTGGTCACAGCCAGGCTTTTTCCCAGTTGTTGTTCCTTTACTTGAAAATAGCTACATCTGGATTTGGCATTTCCCTTCTTTCTTGATTTTCACCTATCATCTCCAGCATGTCTCACTTCTCTAGACTCTTCCTCACTATTCCAAGATTCTCCCCTTTGAAAACCCTTCCCCTTTTCAGTCCTCCTTAATCAACATCCTCTTACCAGCTGACACATGGCATTTTGGCAGAGCCCTTTGTGTTCTTCAACTAGAGACAAACTGTGAGGATTTCAGCATCCATTTCCCTGAATAGTGATTTTTGTTTTTGTAACCTTATGGCTCTTCATCTTAGACAAATGTCACTGAGCTCTTTGTGAATAACTAATGAAATTAGACCAAAGCAGGAAAAAAAAGAAAGCCTGATTTTTGTTGCTAACACATATACACACAATTTATGATACATATAATACATATAGTGTCTTCTATATATGAAATATCTCCTAATGTATAACCTAGTAATATGATATATAATATTTTCTAAGTGGTTGCTGATTTTATATATATATATAAATCCCTCTGTTACCATGGTTACGTATCAGTGGCTTCAACCCAGTTGGTTGGTTGAATCTATGGATGCAGAACCAGATATGTAGGGCTGATCATACTATGCAATTTTATGTAAGGGACTGTAAGGGACTTGAGCATTGCAGATTTTGGTATCCACGGGGGTATCCTAGAACTAATCCCTCATAGATACTGAGGGATAACTATGTATATAATGTGATATATAAAAGATATGCTAATTATATGCCATACATAATATATGTATATATTCTGATTGGGTAGGATAAGGAATTAACCAATGGAGAAATGTTTAGTAAAAAAAGGGTTGGATTTTTTCTGTAAATATGCAAGTTTATCAGAAATTTGAGCAATTTGCTTACATTTTGCACCTGTTTTTGAAGTTTTAAAATGTAACTATATTAGTGATGATTTATTAAGAGCTATTCATCATGATATTTTCCTTTGTATAAGTTTGCACTGTTAGATTTTTAAAAGGAATATTTTCCCATCCCAAATCTAGCTGCTTTTAAGGAAATCTGTCCTGGTGGAATGGGTTATACGGTTTCTGGCGTTCATAGACGCAGGCCAATCCATCACCATGTAGGTAAAGGACCTGTATTTGTCAAGCCAAAGAACACTCAACCTGTTGCTAAAAGTACTCATCCTCCACCTCTCCCAGCCAAGGAAGAGCCAGTGGAGGCCCTGACCTTCTCCCGGGAACACGGGCCAGGAGTGGCGGAGCCAGAAGGTGAGAGTGGTGATGGATCATGGACTCTAGACATCTATCTGCATGTCTTTGCTTTTTACTTCCCTGTTTATAACCCCCTAGAACAGAGTGTTTCAGCCTCAGCACTATTGATATCTAGGGTGGAGAATTCTTTGATTGGGGGTTGCCCTGTGTATTGTAAGATGTTTAACCACTGCTCTAGAGTAGTGTGTACCTAGTAGATAACAATATTCCATGGTAATTTCGAATGTCTTCTTGCTGTTTGGGGGCTACTTTATCTTGGCGTTTGTTCCTGGAACGTGATTTAGATCCTTCAGGGAATAGCCCTAATTCATTTCTTGTCTAGAAGGCCATTTAACAAATATTTATGAAGTGGAATCCACAGGCTTTCCAGAAGTTACAGCATGGAAGTCTAATGGACAGGCAGGGATAACGGAGGGTGAAATGAAGGAAGCTAAATGATTGTTGAAGAGATCTGGTGAGCACCTAGCGTGGTTCTTCCATTTACCCTCTGAGAAAGCTGAGACTTAGAGAAGAGACATGACTTGCCAGAGAATATGTAATGGGACGTGTGACCAAGGAGCACGTTTTCCCAAGGAAATAGTTTCAGGCCTTATACTTGAGAGGGAGTTGAGACAATAGAATTTGACCCCCTCTCTGGCATTCAGGATGCGGGATCATCCCTATCTCTATATAAACCAGCAATATCTGATACGTCATATATCTTGCTTACAAAAATTTTCACCTCAGAAAGAACAAACATTTTAGATTTGAATAGAATAAACATATTTTCTTTAATAAAGCTCCTGTTGGCTTTTCACAGTTGATTCTTAGGTTGGAATTCAGCGGGCCATTTTTGGGTGCTGTTGAGGAGGTAGGGTGCCCAGGCTAGTGTTGAGTTGGGAGCTTGGCACAGCCTTCTTCTTGGTAGGGCAGGCTATTTTTCTGGGCTCTGAACGTTTGTGTGTTCTGGCCTATTTGAGTCTATGCTTTCACTCTCTGCATTTCTTCCTTGCTTAGGCAGAACAGGCAGAACCTCAGCTGAATTTGACAGTATTCCTCGGTTTGCCCCTAGACACTTAGTGTCATGACCAGATGTTTGCAACTGTTCATTGTTGGCACAGGCAGGAGGAAATGGGCTCTAGTTCCAGATTTTGCCTCAAGACCTTCTTGGTGGAGGGTTAGGGAGAATAAAAGGTTAATTGACTTTCTCCAACCCCAAGAATATTGCAACAGTGATTTTAATTTATCTGGTACCCTGATTGCTTTCAGGAGTTAATGCATCTATCAAACCTGTAAATTAATGTTTGTGGAGAAAAATCTGGTGAATGTTAATCCAGGGCTTTAGAACTTACACGAAGGACTGATTAATGAAAAGCAAGTCTTTAAAAATACAAAGGCATCACCAACACCCTCACAATAATGTTTATGATTGTGTAATGTATAAGTTATTCAATATATTGCTACTAATCTCTAATTGGCTCTTGTTGGCTTGTGGGATTCTTTTTTGTAATTTAGTTAGCATATCTTTCTGAAAATATTCACGGGGTTTCATTAAAGGTTGGAATACATAAAGGATGCAGCACATACTCTCATGTCTCCTATTGAAATAAGTGACGTTCTTTTTTAACATTGACACCAGAAAGCATTTCAAGCATTATATACCATAAGGATAACCCTTTCACCAATTAATGAAAATGTTTGTTTTCTAAGATATGGAAAGTTTACATAATTGAGTTAAGGCATAAAATGATGATGTACTAGAAAGTATTGCCTTCTTTAGCTTTGTAGTTTAATTTCAATTTTGGAAGGGTTTGAAAGGCTTATTCACATCTCCGTGTGCTCCTGTAGCTGAGGAATACCAGCGTTGAGCGTTCTCTGTTAGTCATGTGTAAAATTCCCTAAAATGGCAGACGATCTTAATTCTACATTTGCTTAAGTTTGTTTCTTAATCCTTTTGCACAGATACTGGACTTCTATTGCTTTTGAAAAATTGAACTATAATAGACTGAATTGTCTTAAATCGTACTAATACCCTTTTTCTTTTCTGTTTTTAGTGGCAACTGCACCCCCTGAAAAGGTAATTTATTCACTGTTTGCAAGTCTTTTCCTTTTCAACCTTCAAAATGATTTTCTATTAGAATATGTATGGATTTTTTATACTTAAATGTAGTAACATATCTATAATGCATCATTTGGTTTAAGTTAATATAGCATTCAGTTATTCAAAAAAATTTATTGAGCCGTTGTTATAGACTGGCACTATCCTCAGTGTTAGGAAAACAATGGAGGACAAAAAGACCAAACTCTCTATTTTCATGAAGCTTCAATTCTAATGAGAAGAAAATGGCGAACTAATGGGAATCAGGGGCATCAATATAATTCAATGTCACCTGATGGCCTGGACCATCTGTGAAAGAAAGGCTGTGACATGTTTAGGTAATCATGTATTCTTAGACCACATATATAGTCAGTGAGGTACTTCTTAATTCAACGAAAATTTAACATATATGTTTGAATTGAGTTAGAACAGAACTTACGCTTAAAAGTTACAATCACATACTAGAATGTTGCCCTTCAAAAAATTAGTCTATCGGCTTTTGGGCATAAAACGGGGCTGTGAATTATGAGATATTTTAGTAGGAAATATAAACACTTTCTGGATCTAAGTCCTATTTATGTAATATTGTTCCTTCTCTGAAATGAAAACATTCATTTTCATTAAATGAATGAACTTATGTCTGAGAACTACTGTGATATATTGCTAGACTAAATTATGCTTGCGTTTTGAAATGGGATCTCAATGCACATAACAGGCTTTAATTTTCTTTTTATCTCCTACCTCTCCATAATAATTACATGAAAATTAGGTAATCATTAAATGTCTATACATTTATGTATCATTCTTTTAGCTGACAAGAATACATTATTAGAATTTAGATAATACATACATAAATTATTTTAAATAGTGTTCTAAATCTTAAGCTTATAAATATGGGATAGAGGAACATATGTCATAACATAATTGCTGAAAGAATTAAGAAAAAGAGACTTACGATTTTGAAGTGATAGCATTCATTCAGGAAGAGTGAATGTGTTCAGAAACAGTATTTTGAGCCCCCAAAAAGTATAACAGATATGTATACTTTATGTGTACATTTGAAGCTCTTAGCATTTGAATTTAGTTCTGATTGATACACGGGAGGAATTATTTAGCTTGTAGGTGAGCCGGCCAGCGGCCTGACAGCCTCATCATAACTCAGTTCTTCTCTCTTTATGATTGAATTTAATACCTCTCATTAAGAATCTAAAAGAGATCCTAAAAAATTTTCTTGTATACTTTTACTGCCTTTTATTAGGAGAGGAGATAGTACGAAAAATACAATCATAGTCTTTGTTGTCTTGGTCTTTACAAAAGTCTCATGATGTTATGAGATGGATGAAGAAAAGAGAGGATAGCCCAGAGATGTGCAAAGGTGTGGAGGAGGGGACAGCAAGGGTCATGAAGGACTTGGTCAGAAACAGAAGTAGGGACTGCTTTGGAAGGCTTAGCGTACCAAACTGCTGTTGTAATCAACAGCAATACTTTGCTTCTTGACTGGAACCTATTCATTAAATGTAGACGTGGTATAGACTAGGAAGTCTGCTGCCTCAAAGTGATGGGGGAAATTCTGTCTGTAAACTGTAGGAGTGGATTAACACCTGATTGTGGTCTGTTCCTTGTTGGCATTGGCCATGGCTGCAGGGAATGGGGTGCAATCGAGACTGGTTGAGGTCATCCCTAGTAAGTAATAGAAGCTAGTGTATAGGCCAGGCACGGTGGCTCACGCCTGTAATCCCAGTACTTTGGGAGGCCAAGGCAGGCAGATCACGAGGTCAAGAGATTGACACCATCCTGGCCAACATGGTGAAACCCGTCTCTACTAAAAATACAAAAATTAGCTGGGCATGGTGGCGTGCGTCTGTAGTCCCAGCTACTCGGGAGGCTGAGGCAGGAGAATTGCTTGAACCTAGGAGGCAGAGGTTGCAGTGAGCCGAGATTGTGCCACTGCACTCCAGCCTGGCGCCTGGCAACAGAGTGAGACTCTGTCTCAAAATAAATAAATAAATAAGAGAAAGCTAGCGTATATTCTGAAGAAGACAGAGGAAATGTGGAAAAAACTAATAAGTGCTCAATATTTGTAGGAGATGAATTTTGGTAGGACTACCCACATCAAGAAGAAAAAGGAAGCCAGTTAGGTTATTACAATAAACCAAGAATGAGAGTGAGTCCAACCTAGAGTGATGGGGTCTATGGATGTGAAAAAGGGTGAACAGCTAAAAAAAAAAAAAAAAGTGTCAATGGACGGGACTTGCAATGAAGAATGAAAGAGGGAGGACTAAAAAGTGACTTTAAACCTGGATGGGATAGATTAATGACTGTGGCATCGGCAGAAATGAAGTTGGAATGAAAGCCTAGCTGGTTTTGGAGGGGATGGGCTTGAGGTATTTGTGGGATATCTAAATGGACTTACCCTGTAAGCATTTACGCTTACAAAATTGGATTTGTGAGGAGATACTCAGACAGACAATTTTAGAAAAGAGGTGAAACTTAAGCCAGGAGAAGATGATAAGAGTGTTAACAGAAGCCAGAGGAGTAAGCTTTCTGGAAGAGGAGAGTAACCAAGTAATTTGATGAATACTTTAATGTAGTGATTATATGAGCTCTCTGGTCCCACTCTGGTGTGAGTGAAGTCACAGAGCCTTAACTAGACTAATTGTTCAGTCTGCATGAACCTGCACAGTTGTAGCAGGAAGCTGAGCCATGAATGCTGGACTGCTTCTCTGCTTGAGACAAGCCTGGGCACCAAGATGTGTGATGAAGCCCCAAATTCTTCTCCTAACCAGCAGATTTCTGTTGCTCTGCCTGACTACCACTGTTCAGAGAACTGGAATTGTAAAGTTATCAGACATGAGGTTAAAGGAGGCCATAGTGACTGACTGGTTTAAAATATTTTAGCTTACCGTGTGTTCTTTGTTATGACACATCTGCCATATCCATTATTTAATCTACAAACTGTGGCTGGTCATCTTAGTGGGGCAGAGCCACATGTGAATCAAGTGAAGGCTTAGTCATCTCTTGGGGTTAGTTTTGCCCTGTTGCAGACCAAATATGGACCCCTGGGCCAAGGCATTTACTTACAAGGTCAGACTTTGGGCCTCAGGGAACTGGCTGAGGGTATGTGCATGGATCAGCACTGCTGGGAAGCATTTAGGGCTTCTCATAGTAGTACCACATCAATGTTTTTGTTACTGTTTTTGTAATTTCATGCAATCATACAGGTACAGTCCTATGATAGTTCTTTGCCTTTCTAACAATATTAAATAAAAATAGTAATATGTGGGAAACTAAAAATAATTTCCACTTTCAATTGTCTTTTTCTTTTTTGTTCTCTTTTAAAATACAACCATCTAGGAAATATCTTCACTGGATCAGGAGAAAACCAAACTTGAGCCTGGTCAACCCCAGCTGTCTCCAGGCATTTCAACAATTCATCTGCATCCACAGTTTCCAGGTAGCCTGTGTTGATCTGTGCTGTTTGTCAGAGTATTCTGAATACAAATGTAAGAAGGGAAATTTTTGTCTTTGATTTTGTGTAGTAAATTACTAGACTTTATAACCGAAGTTCAGTGTTAAGTATAGAAATATATAATGTTAGTGTAATTACAGCACTGTAAGTATTGAAGCAGCGAAGATACGTGGGTTTTTTTGTTTGTTTTTTACTGTTTTCTGTGATGAGGAGTGGTATATACTATTCAAACATTATTGAAGGTTATCATTTGATAAACAATCATTTTTTTGGCTTCTGCGTCACTCAGGTATTCGTGCTAAATGTTGAACCCAGAGCTATAGATTAATACCATGAGCTTTCAGGACATAGAACAGTTCTTTATATCCGAAAAATGCTGTGATATATTGCTAGACTAAATTATGCTTGCATTTTGAAATGAGATCTCAGTGCACAGAGCAGGCTTTAATTTTCTTTTTATCCCCTGCTTCCTCATATAGTAGTGATTGAAAAAACATCACCTCCTGTGCCTGTTGAAGTAGCTCCTGAAGCTTCCACATCTAGTGCCAGCCAAGTGATTGCACCTACTCAAGTGACAGGTTGGTGCAGTATTTGTTATGTTATATATCCCACCGAGGACACCTTGGGCAGAGCTTCATTTTCAATGCAGTATCAAATGTATAAGCTTGCTCGTGGCAGCATTAGTCATAATAGCAAATATTTGGAAATCATCTAAATACTGTTAAAAAAGAGTATGTGTAAATAAATTATGGTACTTATGAAACAGAATATCACATAGTACTAAAGTAATGTTTTGAAAGAGTAATGTCATGAAGAAAATATATCATATTTGTTAATAACTGCAGAATACAATGTAATAATTACAATTTTACTTCTAAAATTTTTACAAACACAGAAAAAGAGACAGAAAATGCATCAGTGTTCGGTTCTCACCAGTTAATGCAGGATCAAGGATAATGTTTATATTCTTCAGTCTGTTTTTATTTTCAAAGTTCTTTGTTATAAACATTTTAATCATGAGTGAAATAGTATACAAATGTTTTATATTTTGAAACAAATGCAAAATTCTAAATGTCCATATCCTTAAGGTGTATTGAGCTCTTATAAATCAATAGAAAAATACTAACAATTGAGAAATGGAAAAATAATACAATCAGATAATTTGTAGGAAAAAAAATAATACCAAGAAACATATAATGGAAAAATTTAAATTTCCTGGTAATCAAAGAAAGGCAAGTTAAAATAGGGTAATACATTATTTCTATCAAATTAGTATGTAAAACCCAAACTGCTTCTATTAGGATGAGATTGAGACTCTCTCACATTGCTGAAGGGAATATGTGTTGGGGTTCTTCAGAGAGACATTACCAACAGGATAAATGCAGATGGATAGAAAGAGCTTTATTGTGAGGGATTGGCTCACACCATTCTGAAGGCTAAGAATTTCCTGGGAAATTGGTGGTGGTGTGGTTCCAGTGCAAACCCAACGGCCTGAGAAAGGGGAGTTGGTGACATAAGGGAAGTTGGTGGCATAAGTGCCAGTCTGAGTCTGAAGGCCTGGATACCTGGTGTGCCAGTGTCTGAGGGCAGGAGAAGATGGATGTCCCAGAAAATTGCCTTCCTTAGTCTTTTTGTTGTGTTTGGGCTCAGCTCCCAGCAGATAGGATACTCACCCACGCTGCTGAGGGTGATCTTGTTTACACAGAGTAACAATTCAAAGGCTATTTTCTTCCAGAAACACCCTCACAGACACATCCAGAAATATGTAATCAGCTGTCTGGACATCTTGTAGCCCAGTCCAGTTGACTCATAAAATTAACCATCCAATTTACACAGAGTGTAAACTGGAAAGCACAAACTGGCAATATGTATAAAAAACTTTAACTATTCAGAACTTTTGACTCAGTGATTCCATTTTAAGACATCTTGTCTAAGGAAATAATGTTCCCAAAGGCTATGGGTACAGTTTATGTAAGTGGTTACCTGTCACAGACAATATATAAATAGAGAATAAATAGAAATAACTGAACATTGAACTACAGGGGAATAGATAATTATATTATGTCTATACATTGGAACACTGTGTTGCCACCAAATATAGTATTTTTTAAGAACTTTTATTGAAATCTAGCAGAAAATGGTCACACAATATTGCCAAACTTAAGATGAAAGATACAAAAAAAAGATACAGAGTATTATACCAGGTTTTTTAAAAGACATATATACTTTGAGAAAATGCTGGGAGGAAGTACATTAGAAATTAGCAGTGGTTATTTTTGGGAATGTAATCTGAGAGATTTTGGTGTTTTGTTTTATATTTTTTATTTTCCATATTTTATATACTCAACAGTTATTTTTGGAGTCAGAAAAAAAATGTCACTAAGAGGCATCATCATCAACTTTAACTGAATTCAAGAAAGCACTGCAGGATGAGGTTGGCAATGTGTTACAGGAGCTAAATGGAAGAGTTTTCAGCCTCCTTTAAAATATTCCCTACTCAGAGACATGTTGTGGTTCCCTTCTAATAGAAATATTCTCATATGTTAAGCTTTTGGCCACTTAACTGAGTCAGTAGGACAGGACCCTCGTCCTTCAGGATACAGCTGCAATCACCTAGCTGCAGCTCCATATCTGGGCATCTCTGATCTCTTGGTTCTGGGAAGCTCCCCTTCCCCTGCAGGCTCAGAAGTGCCTGCTGTCACTCCTTGGCCTCTTCCTGTTGCCAGCACCTGCTCCAGAGTGGAGCAAAGTTGTGGCCAAGCCCAAGTGCTGTTGCAACCCAGCCAGGTGTGTATGTGCGTGGGGCGGCACTGACATGCCGGCCCCCTGCTGCCTTGGTCCCCTCTAGACATTGGGCACCAATGAGCACGGGCAACTCAAGTGCGGGCTTGAGTTGGGCTTACAAATGGCCCTTGGCCTAAACAGCCTGGGCATGTGGACAACATGTTGATGGAGGGAGGCAGACAGGTTCCTGGGTGGAAAGGGGTGGGTCCCCAGTGAAACCCTACCTTCCAGCCAGGAATGGCCTGAAACCTGGGGGCCAGGCTGCCAATTCCAGGTGAAGTCCATGGCCTGGAGTGAAGACTTCATTGATGACCATTTAGCCAATCAGATGGTGCTTTTTCTAGGCCCACCATGGCCACCCAGGGATCCATCAGCATACACTTCCTCCATTGTGAGCCCATAAAAACCCTGGACTCAGCCAGAATCACACTGATGTCAGGCCTACCAGCTGCAAGAAGGAGCTACCCACTTCAGGTCTCCTCAGCTTTTCAAGACCACCTGCCTACAGAAAGGAGCTACTCACTATGGGTCTCCTGAGAACTGTCATGTCAGTCAGTGAAGCTCCTTTCCACCTTGCTCTCTTTCCAGTTGTCTGTGTACCTCATTCTTCCTGGATATGGGACAAGAACTCAGAACCCACTGAATCGTGGGTCTAAAAGAGCTGTGATACAAATGAGGCTGAAATATGCTCTCCTGCTTGCCATGTTGAGGGTAACAAGAAGGGGAGAAGAGCTGCAGCCCTCTGGGGATCCCAAACCTAGGGGCTCCCCAAGCCAGGGCTGTAACAGCCTCTTTGGGGCTGTGTGGTTTCTGGCATCTCCGAGCTTTCGGGCACCACTGACATTTCTGCTGGTGCCTGCAGCAGCAATTAGTTGCAGTATGTCTGGTCCAGCTGAGCCTCACATAAAGCCAGCACCTGTGCCAGCCCCTAGAGCTGCCACCCTTCCACAGAAGGTAGCTATGTGTAGTGGCTGGACCCCATGCTCCCTCACTCACACACCCCTCACTGTTCCACATCTGGCTTGCCCTTGGCAAGTGTGCGATCCCGAGCACAGTCTGCCGGGCTGCGTGGGTGGAACAAGCTCAGCAGATGGGAGCAAAACTTGGGCAAAGGCGCCACTAGCCACAGAGGTTTCTGGCTGGCAAAGTGACACTCCAAGGATCCTGTGAAAAAATAATAGTGATTTTTTTTTAATGGCCATGGCTAAAATTGTTATTCTCTATTCTGAGGTCATGTATATATCTACTTATTTATTAAGCACACCTATAAGAGACTGCTTTGCACTGCAAAGCATACAAGCAAGTAATATGCTATTTTGGACAGTAAGGAACTTCTAATTGTTTATCTTAATGTTAAAAAGAAAAAAATGCAGTAAGATATACTGTAATTCACTAGTTCTTCAGAAATACTGCATTTCCATTTTTCAGTGTGAAGATAAACTCTAGTTTTGAAAGGGCGTGGCTGACTTAAATGAACAAACCTCTTGCATACTAGCTTTGTAGTGGTTAAGTTCAGCTAGATAAATCCAGTTTCAACATTTAAATGCAGCTGTGTAAAGGGTAACAAACTGAAGTTACTCAGTCTCAACTGAACTACAGAGCTGGCTGAAAAAAAATAAAAGTAGCCTTGCTATATGAAGTTGTTAAATGACAATGTGTTAGAAGCTTAATTTGAGTTTGGCAGAATACAGGACTGACATCTGCTGTCACATGTTTGTAGCATGAATATATCCTTCCAAGAAACAAGTGACACTGATTTTTTTTTCATGCAACAGTTGTAGGTGCTTCCACTTTCTGTAGTAAAAGAATATTTCTAAAAGAATCCATAGGGAGACTGCTAGAGAGTCTTTGAACTGAAATGGTTTGCAGCTTTAGAGCTACACTATATGTAGTGTGTGTATATATATATATATATATATATATACACACACACACTGTATGTAGATCTGCATTAGCCATAAGAAGACTGTTTTGTATCAAATTTAATTTAAATCAAAATGTGTATGTTCCCATTGGTTCACATGGGGGCCAAACACAAATTTAAGGAGGAATCTCCTCATTTCTCAGGAATATTGCATAATAATGTTTTTGTCTCTAAAACACAGGGGACATAAATATTATTTGTTCCTGTTAGTTTCTCCCATAGTTGAATAAAAGGATAGAAGAATACAAAAGAGTCTAAAATAAATATCATCAGCTCCACATTGTTTAGCGATTATATCTTTATGATGGTGAAATTGGAAGTAGCCTTTTCAGATTTAGCCAAACACACTTTGACATGTGATAATAAGTGAGCCACATATTTGCAGGAAATACGTGTGATATTTTCCACTCTTAACAGCTGACTTGGTGGCTTGCAACATTTTTGGCATACTGTTTTCAAGTGAATTGTATATTTCAGCATATAAATTCTTGATTTAGCATAGTGTCTTAATAACTAAAGGATAGGTTGGAAAAATCAAACCTTTATTTCTCTGGCAGATATTTACAAAGTGGAAACATCTGTTTCAATTGTTGTGAGACAATCTATGCTCATTGTGGGGCAGTTAGGAAGCCAGGGCATTTTCGTAAACCTTTCCATGAGTTAACATTTGATGCCTTCCTCTGGCTCTTCCCAAGCTTTCTCCATGGCTCTGCCAGACTGGCCAGAAATTATTCTTTGACTGACTTAACTGCCTTGTGGAAACCTCTGTAATTATCATGGCCCAGACATTTAAAAAACTATTTGCTCATCAGATCTTTTCCAGAACTCAGAATTGACCCAAAAATGTTTGTCCCTCAAGCATATTACCAGTGTCATTACAGTCTCAATAAACTATGTATGCTGATGGAAAATGAACTCTTATTTCCATGTGAAATCCTCATGCTTTAATATTTCCAGACTTCATTCATTCATTCAGGGAATCACATGACAAAGAAAAAAGCTAAAGTCAACATACCTATTTTCATATTTTGCCAAAAGCTGTCTGTTTTATTTAATTTTAGAAAACAGAGTAAACATACCACACTGTTAAATCTACCATTGACCTTGTTGCTGGTATAAATAGAGTATTTGGTTTTCCACTGGCTTTCGGTCACGGCTCTTTTTCCATGTTCTACATAGACTCCAGCAAAAGAAATAGAATAAGGTCCCTGACCTGGCGAAGATGCGGTTTTCAGGGAGCACACATTTCAGGGAAGAGTAGAGCTGTCCTGTGGACCAAGTGGCATTATGAAGGACATGTGAGAGAATCCAGTGGGGAGCACTCCCTTGATGATCTCTTTGCAAAGCCAAGAAAGCCAAGCATGCTAAAAAGACAAGACATTTTCATTCACCAGCATACCCCTGACACAAGAAATGAGTACTGTCTGTGTGAGGCTTGACTCTGGTGTATCAGAGCCCAGTTTTCAGAGTTTATATTGACACAGTTTGCTCAAAAAATCATATGCTTCTACATAAACTGATCTACTCAGTGGGAAAAGGTTTGCATGCTAATGTGTCAGTGACCACTTAGGAAAAATATAAAGCATCTTGTCTTTGCCCTAAAAAAACAGAAAATGTGGAAAACTATTCCTGTTCCTTAAGACAACATTCTCAGGACTTGTGTACTGTCGTCTATGTACTTAGGCATGAAAACCTAATAGAAAAGGAGGGAAGACACAGGGGGAGATGCTGGGGAGACATGTTTTATATGTTTTAAAGTGTAAGTACCAGTAATTTATTTTTTTACCTGATATTGAACTTTATTTTTTTTGAGACAGAGTCTCACCCTGTCACCCAGGGTTCACGCGATTCTCCTGCCTCAGCCTCCCTAGTAGCTGGGACTACAGGCATACACCACCACACCTGGCTAATCTTTTGTATTTTTAGTAAAGATGGGGTTTCACCATGTTGGCCTGGCTGGTCTCAAACTCCTGACCTCGCCTCAAGTGATCCTCCCTCCTCAGCCCCCCAAAGTGCTGGGATTACAGACTTGAGCCACCGCACCCAGCCTCTGATGTTCAGCTTTTTAATGAGTAATGAATAGAAGGAAGAAAGAGGCGTTTTAAAGGTGTGATTGCTGTTTTCCGTCTGCTTGTAAGAGTGGAATCCTGTCTGGCAAAGGATGAAGGGATCTCTGAGGTCAAACTGATGACAGTTACATTAATTAATCACTTGTGTAAAAATGGGACAAAGTAGAAATCAAATATGTTTCAGAAAGTGTCCCTTTTTCGTTTGATGTATCTCTTAGTACCCTCTAGTGGTGTCAGCCTAACATTTACTTGTCTGTAACGTGATCCTGCCAGATAGGTTCAGCATTTGCAAGCCACATCTCTATATACTTATGTACGAGGTAATCAGCTAAAAATCCACAAACATTTTTTTTTTATCAAATTCCAACCTCATAGCTTCTATCTAAGATAATGGATTGGCAGAAGGCCATTATTATTCATTTTATTCCTAAGACTAAAGAGTTAACAGTTCCTCACTATTTCTCCTACCTCAGAGCTGATTTGAGAATACTTTAACTATGTTGGCAAATTGTGGCATAGGAATATATCACATTTTAAGCATCACATATTTTTGAAGACTTGTTCACATATGTAAAAAGTTCCATTCTAAGGCTGTGCCTGCAAAATGACAAATAACTTGGTAATAACCAAATTGGTATTGTTGGAGTGGGGTAATGAACACTCCTCTGGCTTTTCATGAAAACCCCAGATTGACAGCCTCTTCATTTGTTCTGAACCCTCATCCTGAGTATATTAATCCACCTTCTGATTTTTTTGTTTGCAAATATGGTCAACATGTCTTTCTGCTTACCACAGAACCCCAAGAAATCTGAACACGGATAACTTGCAAAGGAAGCTTCTACGTATGATATAGAGTAGATGGTTAGAGTTGTGAATCTCACACTTTTTGACTAAAAACATCCTATAAACAGAAGAAAATTCTTACCTGAAAGTCTATGAGTATAACCTGGCGAAAATAACCTTTTACCTTCAGATTTTAGGTACATACAATTGATATTTTTAAGGAAGACTTTTCGGATTGTGAAAGTGCCAAGACATGTTTATTGTAAACATTTTGAAAAGTACAAAAAAATGAAAATTTTTAATCTTAATAATTGTAAAACTTGGATCAACTTCCTTCCTACCTTCTTTTCTGTGTGCATTGTAGCATAATGGAGATCATATTCTATATTATAATTTGTGCCCAACTGTTTTTGTTTTTTTTTAACAAATAAGCATTTTCCTATCTTGTTAATGATTATATAATATTCTATGCTATATGTATCATTCATTGTTTTGGGTTATTATTGCCAGTCACTTAACGTTTAGGCAGTCATGTTAATTACCCATGTTTTTAGCCTTTTGAATTATTTTTCCTATAATTTGATAATATACTGACTGTAAACAAATTTATTTTCCCGAAAATGAATTAACGTAATTAGGCTCACAAAAGGTATAAGTAATTTGTAAATATGTGGGGTGTCCATACATTTCTCATACAACCAGGTGACTTTGTGCAAAATACTGAAGTTCATATGCTTCCTTTTTCAGATGACTTGCATGAGTAGTCTTAAAGTCACAGCACAGTGAATACTTAATGAAAAATGAAGCTTGTGGTTTTCTTTTTGGAGAGCAATCTCAACCCCAACTTAGGCCATTTCCTTAGTGAATCTTTCTTAAAGCACTGTTTTCCATATCCTTTTGGGGCAGAACGGACAGTGTGTTCTTCGGGGGAATGGCCCACGTGCTTTTCTTCTCATTCAAACCACAGACCTAACAAAGCTGTGCTCTTAGTTGTCAGGCTCAGAGACATCAATCTATTTACCTCGGAGAGTTCCTTGGCCTCATTCATCAGCATCTCTTTTGAGGCTTGTTTACTATATGATGATAGATAATAGCCAAAGGTAGTATTGGTATAAATGTGTTGGTTTTTAAATATATTCTTAAACGACTTTAATATGAACAATAATAATGGGCAACTTTTACTGAGCACATATAATTTGCCAGGCATTGGCTCCGTGCATTATTTAGGTTATCTCTTTCTTTCTCATACTTTGAAGTTGGAACTTTGATTATTTCCATTTTACACATGTGGAAAAGTGAGTTGTAGAGTGGTGAGGTCACATGTCCCATGCTGCAGATAAAGGGCAGCAGAATTTGTGCCTGCCTGCACTGTCTCCAAGCGGGTGCCTCCAGCTGTACCACTTCCACTGTGCCATTATACCTCCTTACAAAGGTCATTGGGAATAGAAAATCTTAAGGTAGTAATTAATGTCAAAAGGCCCCTTTTGAGTCCCTGGGTTTTTTTTTATGGCCTCTACCTAACCATGGACTCCTAAGACCCTACCTCCACTGTAGGGTGTGTCTGTGAGTAGACTAGGGACTTGAACAGGACTAATCTGTACAGGTTGTATAGAAGAAGCCAGTCTTACACAGGGGTCAGTGGGGAGTAAGGGAGGGAGGAATTTAACAGAAAAGATTTGGGAAAAGATGCTACTTTACCACTAGAAATAAAACGTGATCATGTCAAAATTGGTAAATGAAGAGTAAGATACACCTAGAGGTTTTTCCTTGTTTAGAAGTGGGAGGTCTTTTCAGGGATTCATGAGATATTTTGGAGGAGATTGGATGTATTTGTTGAAACTCAAATATGGCCTGCTAAAGAATGGAAAGTTTCCAGGTGTTTCTTATCAATAGATAAGAACCCTCTTATCTATTGGTGATTATAACTCCATCATCTAAGATGAACTAGGGTGAACAGAAAATCATTAATAGGCCATTTGGAAGCTGTTTTATTAATAATTGATTTTCTTACAATTTACAATGTGGCCTTTTTCTGAGTTTCTACTCACTTTGGTTCACCTTAAAAATGGTTTCACTAGGAACTGTTGATGACCTTGGATGGGACTAACTAATCCATTATAAAGTAATCACATGAATTTATGCTTGATGTCAGAGGTCACCTTTGTCTTCTAAGTGCAGAGCTGGCAATAATTTGCTCGTTGGTCAGGAAACAAAGTAATGCTTTGCAAGTAGTAGTGAAATCTGTTCATTTCTGTGGTTTTCTTTCATATTACTTTACTTACTTTCAAAGAAATCAATGAATGTACTGTGAACCCTGATATCTGTGGAGCAGGACACTGCATTAACCTACCAGTGAGATATACCTGTATATGCTACGAGGGTTACAAGTTCAGTGAACAACAGAGGAAATGTGTTGGTAAGAGAAAATTTTGATTGGCTAAATTATTACATATCAAACATTTGTACATTTAGAGCACTTTTTTCTTAGACCAACTTAACCATTTTGGGAAAATGTGACTGGTTTAATTTTTTGAAATGTTTATCCCTTAGCTAAGGGAGCTCAAAAAAAGGTTTGCCAAACAACTGGAATTCTCTTACCTCTTTGTTCAACATTTGTTTACCTCACCAAATGTAATACATTTACATAAAGGTGAAATAATTTCCAAAAGCTTTTTGGATAAAGTAAACAAAATATGAATTCCAGAAACAGCTATGTAAAAACATGTATTTAGCAAAAACAAATTAACATTAATATATACTGCATTGAAGAATTACATTCATTTATACATATAAGATTTGATTTTTTAAAGGGATTTTTAAATTGAAAATCCATATATGCTGGCCTGAAGGTGTCAGTCAATTTAGAAATTTAGGGATCTCATATATGCTCCTTTTGGGGTAAAAAAAAAATGTGTCTCAAAAAGATATACAATAGAGTTAAGTAAATCATGTTAATGTAACTCTAAATTTAATTTTTTTCTTTTTTTTTAGGAAGAAAATCAGCACTGAATTATAAGGCCAATATAAGCATTACAAAGGCACCTATCTAATTAATGCTACTTTAGAATATGAATTTTGCTGTTTGGTTTGTGTGTATGGTGGGGGAAGGAGATAGCCACCTGCTCCATAATATGGCAATTTCCTTGTCATTTGCATATATTGTATGCGTTACATTTAGAACCTAGAATTTGACGTTGAAAAGTCAACAGAGATGACCTAATCCAACTCTGTGCTTGTGCGTGGAGGAATAGTCTCTTTCGTGGCATTTCTGACTCCCTGCTGACAGCAAATTCCATTGCTTGGATGTCTCTTGTTATCAGGAGAATCCTTCTGTGTTGAACTGAAATCTGTCTCTTTGAAACACCAGTGTCATGGTTATGTAGTTTTAGCCTTTGAAGCGATACACAGTAGGCTGCTTCTCTCTTCCAGTCACAATCCTTCAAGTATTTGAGAACAAAGATTGTGCCTCCTTTTACTATTGGCCTCAGTTACAAAGGTTGGGTGGTAGGTACCCAGGGCAGAATACAATGGTATTTTACAGAACAGGGAAACTAAGTTCTTGCTACACAGAACTAATTTTTTATATGTATTTTTGTTACAGATATTGATGAGTGTACTCAGGTCCAACACCTCTGCTCCCAGGGCCGCTGTGAAAACACTGAGGGAAGCTTCTTGTGCATTTGCCCAGCAGGATTTATGGCCAGTGAGGAGGGCACTGACTGCATAGGTAATGGCAGTTTCCTTCCTGATTATAAATTCTTAGATCTGAGTATCTAGATCCTCTAAGACCATCCGTTCAGTGCTTATTTAGACAACCCAGAAATTTTTATTAAACACTTACCATGACAGCACTCTGCTAGATTCCGGGTGATATAAAAATGGATTTTTTTCCTAACATTTTTGAAGAAAGAGTGTCAAATATGTGCGCAGACAAGATGCATTAAATGTTAATTTTGGACCACCCTGCATGAATCAAAACTGGGTGATTTTGATATGTGTCAAATCAAAAGGAAAGTAGAAATCAGTAACTTCATTACTATATTTGAGCTAAGCTGGGAGATGGGAAGGGTTTGAAACAATTTTGGAAAACAAAACTCAACCATGCTTTCTGCTCCTCGTAGATGTTGATGAGTGCCTGAGGCCGGCCATCTGTGGGGAAGGGCACTGTATCAATACGGTGGGGGCGTTCCGGTGTGAATACTGCGACAGTGGGTACCGCATGACCCGGAGAGGCCATTGTGAGGGTGAGTCTGCTGAGAGTGCTGAGCACACATGACCGTGATGTGTAGGCTTGGTAGGCACCTGGCCTGGTTCTTGCTTCCTTCCACACTCCGTGCACGACACTGGTTTATCCAAGCTCTTTCTGCTTCCTGGATTCACAGGCTCTTTGCCTCCACCTTTCAGTGACTCTGTTGGGATTATTTTCCATCTTCATGCTCTCCTTATTTTTCACCTCAGTATCTCCCTTTCTGGTATTTGGAGTAAAATCACCGTAGAACAATTAATTGCATCATATTTAGTACAAACCCAGACTTAATGACAGAGTCCAGACCAGTCATCTGGGAGCATGGTACCGGTGTAACCAGTGTTGATTTTTTGTTTTGACCTTTTCACCTACTTACATTCCTTTGTCTTTCTTTCACATGTGTTCTGGGACTTTCTCACAGACTCCCTAAGAACCATGGTCTGACCAACTCTTGGTCAGATTCCAACTGTGCTAGATAAAATTTCCTCATTATTGAGCACAGCAATGAGTTTTCGCTCATTATAGAAATGTTATAAAAATATTTATAGCGTGGTCACAATTATTATCCTTTTCATATTTCTGTTCACGTTTGTGTCAAAGTTGCTTTGGTTCTTTTTGAAACCACCATGGCAAGGCCAGGCACTGTGGTTCATGCCTGTAATCCCAGTGCTTTGGGAGGTTGAAGGTGGCAGATCACTTGAGGCCAGGAGTTTGAGACCAACCTGGCCAACATGCTGAAATTCCCTCTCTATTAAAAATACAAAAATCAGCTGGATGTGGTGGCACACACCTATAATCCCAGCTACTTGGGAGGCAGAGGAACAAGAATCACTCGAACCTGGGAGGCAGAGGTTGCAGTGAGCCCAGATTGTGCCACTGCACTCCAGTCTAGGTGACAGAGCGAAACCTTGTCTCCAAAACACAAAACAAAAAAACCCACTATGGCACTTTTTTGCAATAATTTTCATGAAGAAATATAATGACCTTCTGCTGAAAATCTGCCGTGGAAATATGAGAGTGAAGGAGCACGGGTTCTTTGCGGGCACGTGAGCATGGTGCTGGTTCCTTGGGGTTCCCTGTCTGCCCATCAGCAGAGCCTAATAGAATTGGGCTCTATTAGTTGGGGTGGGATGGACTAAGTTGGCACAGCCAGCCCTCAGCTGTCCCCTGGCTTCTGCATGTTTGTTTTCTTCAGTGCTGTAATGACCCAGGCCTGGAGGGAGAGCTAATTAGACATTTTTTGGCAACCTACACTTGCCTCTCCTGCTGGCGTCTTGCCTCGGCCCCTTGGGTTCTAATCTAGAGACAAGTGGGAGTGCTTTATGTTGCTGGATCTCTGATCAGCTTGGATCAGAATGGAGCCTTGTAGAGGCTACAGAACAAGCACAGGTGTAAAATGTCTCCACTCTCCTCTTCCAGGGAACTCTCCTCTGCTGCAGAGAGGCAGCGCGGGATGGGGAAGAGCGAGGACGGTGGGGTCAGCTCACCACCCCCACACTTAGTAACTGCCTGACTCGCAGTCCCTTACTTTGCCCCTTTGAAACGTGGTACATCACCTGTAAAATGGGAGCCATGAAGTTAACTTTCTGGGGTTTCATGGAAATAATTCATCTTGCTATAACTTGTATGATGGCTGTTATTTTGTTAGTTAAGTTACAGCTTCTTTAAATCTTGCCCATCCTTGACTCCTTTTGTGATTGTATAGATCTCAGTACCTCTGTAGTTGTGGGGAGGGCTTTAAAAAAACAGGGGATAAGTTTATTTGCCAAGCATTTATGTGCAGAGCAGTATCCTCCAGCCCCCACCAAAGAAGTCAAGCGCTGATTCTTAAGTGCTTAGATAGATCAAGAATGGGAAGATAAGATACTTAAGTAATAGGATGAAAAGATATAGAAAAGAAATTGGAAAATTATGTACTTAAATTGAAAGCTTGTAGGAGAATATTAGGCAATATTCAATATATTAAAATTTTTTAGCAGAAAGATAACTGGGGTTCTCAGGATAAATAATATATAATTCTATCCCCATGAAAAGGCTTGAAAAGAAGGAGCCAAGCAACGTGGCTGTTTTCAAATTTCATCATGGACTAGAACCAAACGTCCCCGGGCTTCTGGCTCACTGAAGATTTTCTCAGCTGTCACTAACGAAGTTGCTTTCAAATAGCACCAGTCTCCAAGGAGTCTATTGTAGTTTGCAGACATTATCTCATGCATCCTTACTTTATTCTGTTAAGATATTACAAGGCAGGTAGTTCCCACTCTGTATAAGAGGGCAAAGCAGAAGTGAGAGCAGCTAGAAATTCAGGGACGTTATCTTGTATTGCTCAACGTTGCACCTTATTTATTAGACCAACCTGTCTCAATGGCATTCTCTGATTTAGCAGTTGTATTTCTATTTTTTGAAATATCGCATCCAGAGGAGAATGTGATGCTATTTGGAAAACGAAACTGGCAAGCATCATCTTTTTGTAGAACAAGAAGTCCCAGAACATCTGACCTAAAAAACCACTATGTGTCATTGGCTATTGGCAAGCATTTTTACTGATAGAAAAAAAAAAATTATAACACTGACCTGGTGCTTATTTTGTTAATATCATCTTCAGCTTTTTCACTTTAAGCATCTTTTCACATGTCTACCAATATGCAATGGGAGGTAAGTTTTAAGTATTTACTAGAATGTAGATATGAAATACCCATGGATATTTAGTGGACCCATTATATATTTCTTTCTTTCTCTAGTTTATGTCCTGACGATCTATTTATATTTTAGGTACGATTAAAAGTCATATATACGTTGTGTATTGGGACACTTAAACCTTAAATCCACTCATCTAAATTCAAAATCCACCTCCACACAAAACACTTATTTCAAATGCTGCTAGAAGCCACAGTGTTACCACTAATTTTAAACTGCTGAACTCTCTCCTGTATCTTTTTCCTCATTTTATTGTTTCAACAATTCTTAAAAATGCCTAAAGCTGCCATAGAGTTATCTCTGCAACAGACTTAGCCATATTTTAGGTGATTTTTTTCTCCCAAAATTGGAAAGGATGATTAATAACTTCAGTTAGCTGTGAATATGAAAAATAAGGTGTATTTTTACCAGAAAATATTACCATATGGTCATATCACCATGTTTTCTGGAAAGGCTAGGAAGTATGTGATGAGCTCACTCGCTCCTAGTGTTTTTTTTCCACCTCCAAGGAATCCCTGTCATATGAAAGGTTTTAAATTATTCAAACCTAGGATGTTCTTGGGCCCATAAAACCAAAGTGAGGATTTCCCTAGAGCATCCAATGTCTGCAGAGAGAACCTCTAGCTGGGTGGATATATGGCTCCCTCACCCTCATCCCAATCCCTTGTATTTCTTTCTGGAAAGCTGTGCTATTACTTGAAAGGTTTCATGTCCAGAAATTGGCCCTAAAGGAGGTGCCAACACCCAGAGTGGCGAAGCAAAAGATGCAGCTAGTTGAAGAACTGGGGCCAGGTTCTTCCTTGGAATGTGTGCAAATATTTTAATTCAGGTATGCTCCACCATGCATTATTGCCATGTATTGAAATATAGACCCAATGTCTCACTTACCCGATTGTCGTTTTTCCCACTGAAATGTAGATTAGAACATGCTTTTTTCCCCCTTCATCACAAAAGATTTTGCTTTGGTATTATAAAATGTGCATGACCTAGCTTTTTGATTTTTCAGATATTGATGAATGTTTGAATCCAAGTACTTGTCCAGATGAGCAGTGTGTGAATTCTCCTGGATCTTACCAGTGTGTTCCTTGCACAGAAGGATTCCAAGGCTGGAACGGACAGTGCCTAGGTAGGTACTATAGTGTACTTATCAAAGGTTTGTTTCTTCTGCATGCCCCATTTTCTGATAGAGTGGTGTGATGCCAATGGAGCCCTCTTCCAAAATGAAAAAATGAAATCTTATATCATTCTAAGAAAAGTTCCCAGTAACTTCTAACCATTGAGAAAATAAGAAAATGACTTAGCATGAAGGATGTAAAATTATAGGTGGGGCAAATAATTAGGATTGAAACAAAGTGTTGTTCTTAATGTGATAAATATCCAAAACCAAATAAGATAGTAAGACCTGCAGGAAGGAAGAGAGATGGAGAGCAAAACACTTAAAAAGAGAGAAGAAGCATAAGAAGCATCTACCACAGACAAGTAGAATTAGGTAAAACACACAGAGTTGCACACGTGCGCGCACGCGCGCACACACACACACATTTTCAACAGAAGTAGCAAAAGTAGTGTGTTAGGCACTGAGGAAGATACAGTGATAAATTTGCTTTGATTCTAATTAGCTGGGCTATAGTTAGCTCTCCCCCTTAATGGTTTGCATTTGTGTCTACCATGTGATCTTTTTTCCTAAAACTTGAACTCTTTTCCATTCCACACCAGAACTCTGAATATGTGAATTAAACTTTTCATTCCTTCCTTCCTTCCTTCTTTCTTTTCTTCCTCAAATGCTTAAGAATTTACTATAGGCTATGCATGGTGGCTCATGCTTGTAACCTCAGAACTTTGGAAGGCCAAGGCAGGAGGATCACTTGAGACCAGGAATTTGACACCAGCCTGGGCAGCATAGCAAGACCCCATCTCTACAGAACATTAAAAAATTTAGCTTGGTATGGTAGTGTGTGCCTGTAATCTTAGCTACTTGAGAGGCTGAGGTGGGAGGATCGCTTGAGTCCATGAGTTTGAGGTTTCCATGAGCTGTGATTATGCCACTGCCCTCTAGCCTGGGTGACAGTGAGACCCTGTCTCTAAAATAAGAAACAAAAGGCAAAACTTACTGTGTATCCACAGAGTTGTACTAAGTTCTGGGATAGATTGAGGGGAAAAACTGATATGACCCCTTCCTTTGGGTACTTACTGTCTTGTGGGGGAGACTGACATGTACCCAAACATCTCACAGATCAATGCCGACTCACAGTTGAGACAAGCACTGGAAAGGGGGTTCTATGATACTGTGAGAGCATATGGTAGAACAGGCTGCCCTTAGGAAAATTCTCGAGTTGAGGTTCAACTGGCGAGAGAGTGGGTGGGAGAACATTTCAGGCACAGTAAACTGGGGCTTGTGGAAGAAGAAGAAAGCAGAAGGCCAGAGAACACGGGAAGATTTGCTGCAAGATGAGAGGACAGACCACTGAATAATTTAAAGCCTTCTTAGTCCTGTTAAAACTGGTGGTCTTCATTCTCATAGCTCTGGGAAGACGTTTAGGTGTTTTAATAAGGATTGCAGCACTCTCACTTTTAAAGCCGTAGTCTCATCACCAATCAGCCTCAGCTCAGCCTCTGTAGCTGGTGCAGGGAGCTCCCTGTGCTGAGCCCCTAAGCCCATCCCCAGCCCAGGAGTCTCTGCCGATGGAGTTGTGAGATGTAGATCTTGATGGAAAAGAAGAAAAGATTTCTATTCATTAGTTGTTTATTTGATAAGCAATTGTTTATGTAACTTGTGCTGGTCAGAAAGTATTAATACATAGCTTTCAGTTTTCCCATTTGGCCTAAATTTCATAGTTGCCTATCAAGTTTCCATGTGTATTCTCATTTTCAGCTCCTGGTCAATAATCCAGGAGCAGAGCCTGAACTCTACCTTTCATAGTAGTAGTATAAACACAGCCCTGATTCATGAATTTATAGTGGAATGTGACTGACCAAATTGGCAAGTGATTGCTCTTCAATGTAAACAGTACTAAATGAATTCTTATACCTACATGTGCATATATATATATAAACTTCAGTGACAGAAGCACAGCACCTCATTTAAAACTAATTTTACTTTTGTCAACCAGATGAGTAGAATCATAAGCAGAATTATTAGATCACTGTGTTTCTCAATTCAGCCAAAGTCCCACATTTAGCCCCTTGTTTTGCTATTGCATTGCTGAGGTCGTGTATTTCCCATTGTTAAATGGAGGCAGTGTCCTTTATCTTTCTGCTTTGGGTAAAATTTTAGACTCTGCTTAATTTACAGATGAAGCTACTCCCCCAAGATTTAATTGCAGTTCCAATATTGTTCATATTGGACTTGCAGCTCTTCTAAATTTCTCATGAGGGCCTTTGCAGGTAATACTGAAAGAGATTTTCCATCTTAATTTTTTATAGTAGTAGAGCTTTCAAATGTTGCGAAGCTGACTGTGACAAAAAGCAGATATTGCAGCATGCCTTTCTGCTTACATTGAACCAATGGGTGGCTTGGATTTTTCTGCTAATCTCCAACCATGTGAGTGACTGCCCAGCCCTATCTTTGTACTTCTAGTACCCTAAAATACCTTTCAGAAGGTGCAGTCTTGTCTTAAGCCTAGTTTGGAGCTGAGTTCGTCACTAACATAACTTGATATCTATTCATTCTTTTAACAAATACCGAGTGTCTACCATGTGCTAGGTATTTTTCCAGAACACTGGAGATAGGGAGTGCATAAATAAAGTTTCTTCCCTCATTGTAGTTTTACTCTAGTGCTTACATTGTGCTTACAAATAAACACATAAGCAAGTACAATATGTGGGATGTCAGATGAGAAGCATGACATGAAGAAAGGTAAAGAAAAAGATACAGAGTCTCTAGAGATTCTGTGGTGGTCGAAATAGCCAGATGCTAAGTGACTAATGTGCTGTTCCTTGCTAGTCATTTGTTTTGTCTCTAACAGTTACCTGTGATTTTTTTTTTCATATCCTTTTAGTTCCGACAACTTAGGATATATTGATGAGTTTTTTCCCCAATTTTTAATTGAAAATTTGCGTGATAACATTAAAGACTCTGAAAATTTCCTGTTATCACACCATTTTGGTGAAAAATCCTACATTTGGCATTTGTTGGTTGCCATCTGTAGAGATGATAATGTGTATGTCACAGGGCTGCTCTGTTCCATAAATCTTAGTATCTTTTTTCCTGCAACTCTCCTCTCACTGACTACATATTTTTTACATTGTTATAATCAAACATGTACAATGTTTTATATAACATTACTTACATTTGGCATTATGCTTATAGTTTTTTTCTAAACTCATCTATCTTCATGTTGATTTGACTTTTTCTATTGAATGACTTCATTAAGCATTGTTGTTCAACCCCTGTATTCTGCAGGGATTTTATACCAATTTCACTTTCTGCCTCTTTCACAGACTAAATGATGAACTTGGTGAAACCATTAATGGCCTCTTTGTATTCGTGCCATGTAAGCTGGATCTTACTGATTGATGCTTCTCCTTGATTTATAAGTTAGAGCAGAAATTATTTTGGGCAGAAATAGGCAAAATGTTAGCAGGTGTCGTCTGAGGGACTACATTTTTCCCTGGTGTTTAGTTCAGGTCATACAATCCCTCATCCTCAGTAGTTTCTTATCCACTTCCAATATCTATCATTTCAGACTCTACCTAACACACATCATCCCTAATGCTTTTTGGCAACTCTTGTTGGCTCTTCTGTTACTGTAGCTTCTTCTTTCAAGTCATGGATTTCATTCTTCTCTTGAGAGTCACTTTGATCATTCGGCACTGTATTCCTTGGGCCTGACATTCAGCCTGGAGCTGTTGCCCACTCCATCCCCACCTTTAATGACTATTTCGTCACTCTGGGTTCTGGCCAGTTCCAAATGGCTGTTTCAACCAGGGCCTTTCTTAAGGGAAGCCAGCTTGTCAGATACTCAATTTACAGATTCCTCTTGACTTGTGGAGAGCTGGCCCAATTCAAACCCGATGAGAGCCATCCCCAAGGAAACTCTCTAATATTTAATTATTTAAAGATACATTTGATATTGCTAATGTAGAGATCTTAGTTCCCTGAATTTAGACAGAGTTTGGGCTGCATGACCTCTCAGAAGCTTGGCTTTATGATCTGTGAAACGGGGATTGAAATACTTGCTGCATAAGGTTTATTGTCAGAATGAAATAAGCAATATGAAGCACCTAGTAGGCATCTGACACATGGTGGGACCCAGTCCATGCTATAACTCTTCTTCCTCCAACTATTACCCCCCTCTTTACTGCTCTTGTCCTCAAACATAAGAAATGCAGTAGAAATAACTGATACTTGGTAAAGTAAATTGCATATCACATTCTTCTATATAACTATATTCTCTTTGGCTTTTTGAAGCTCATGACATACAGTTTTTTAATTATTCCCATGTCATTGGATTTAAATAATTTTGTGGTTTCCATTCGATGTCTCCCATCCAAATACTAACCGGGCCCAACCCTGCTTTGCTTCCAAGATCAGACAAGATAGTGCACGTTCAGTATGATATATCTATTGACTCCTTCCAACTTCTTATTGTTTCTGCTCAGGTGGAATGTATTTCTTGGGGAGCCATGATACTTCTCTGTAGGGTCATTAGTAATTCCTAACAAATGTTTAGGTGTCTATAATAATGCTGCTGTTTCCATTCCATTCCTTTATTGTCATTGCTCACCTTCACAAGACAGAATATGCCACCCATTGGATATATGCAGCTAGCCTTTTGGGGGTTTACTTTACTGTCTTGCTTTGTAGTTCAGTTCTTGATAGACCTTGTAATCTGGTAACACAAATTTCTGAGATGCTTTTCCAAGTAATCTTTCTTTTCTAGTCCCTGATTAAGTTGAGAATGACTTTCTGACTCCCATTTAAGCTCTCTGAATGTAGGTCTTGGTTGTTTGAAGAATTTAGTATCATTCAGTCTACTTGACAACTGATTAACTACTGTCTTAACCAAGACCTGGCACGGAATACTTGAAGAATAACTTGGACAGAAAACATGGAGAGCTCATTGTTCTAGAAGTCCTTTTCACACTAGGATTTGTTTTCAGATTTGAAGATTCAGTATTAACTTCAGTGGCTTATATGAATATTCATAGATGAATCTGAAATTGGAGACTTGGTACAGCAGGTATTTGTTTTATAGAAGATTGCAACTGAGTACAACATGTACCTCTTTTATATTTTATGTATAGACATTAGCGTTATCCCTAAATGATTATATGCTAAAGGATGCTTCTAATCAATCACTAAGCTGTTTATTAAGCACTTGTCTATGTATCTCCTGTATACCAGAGAAGATTTGCAATTATAAAAACAACAACAAAAAACAAACTTTTGAAAGCAGGGAGCGTGGTTTGTGGGAACATTAATTATTATAACAAAGTGTTTCTCATTATATAGTTTATGAAGGTTTTGACATGATTGTATCATTTGATCACCACAGTAATTATCCCTGTAGTACAAGTGTGGAAATTGATTCCCAAACAAGTGAATGGGCTTACTAAAGGTTATAGGTAATGAATATCAGAACTACCTCCTATCTTTTTTCTCTAAATCCAGTGTTTTGTTCTGTACAGTATCCCATGTACCCTTTGTGTACACATGAGAAAGGTGGAGAACAAAACAGTATAACGAAGACAATAAGGAAAATAAAAATGCATAGAATGGAGAAAGCCACATGGGCTGGAATCATCCCTTACAAGCAGCAGTAATAATGGTTTGGGATGGCCAGGCATGGTGGCTCATGTCTGTAATCCAGCACTTTAGGAGGCCAAGACAGGCAGATCATGAGGTCAGGAGTTGGAGACCGTCCTAGCTAACACGGTGAAACCCCGTCTCTACCAAAAATACAAGAAATTAGCCTGGCATGGTGGCACACACCTGTAGTCCCAGCTACTTGGGAGGCTGAGGCAGGAGAATCCCTTGAACCCAGGAGCGGAGGTTGCAGTGAGCTGAGATTGCACCAGTGCACTCCAGCCTGGGTGACAGAGTGAGACTCCGTCTCAAAACAAGCAAGCAAACAAACAAACAAACAAAACAATGGCTTGGGGATTCTAGAGTTTGAGATGGCAAGTCTGCACCACAGGTAGTGGCAGTTGAGTTTTGCTGAAAGATAAAATGTTTCTTTGGAAAGGTGAGGGAGGAAGCTAATAATTTGGTGGAATTAGTGGTTTGATTTTTCTGAGATCATCCTTGGCTCTTTAGGATGTGCACAGCATTCATTGGTTCTTCTCCAGTTCTGAAAAGCAGTGATGATTCTTTGAGGATTATGTAACAAATGTTCGTCAGCAGCTCTGCTGCTACCACATACTTTAACTTCAACAGAATTGACAGAGGAGGTGTGAGACTCAGAGGATTTACTATACCCTGAGTGCAGTTGAGGTAGTTTCATCACACTGGCCTGACCATCATCTGTCTCTCATTTTTCCATGCTTGATTTTCTGCCAAATATGTTCTCCCATCTTCTTTAGTATAAAAGATTATGTGTGAAGAATAGTTGAGGAATCACTGAAGTAATGACACAGTTGGGGTAGGGGGTAATCCTGTGTTTTCATGTAGCTATAGTGCTAGAATCAGATACTTTATCCCTGTCTCAAGTGATACTCACTCACTGAACCCTATATTGGTGATTAAGGAACAAATTGAGGTTGGATAGCCTCAGAGAAATAATTGGCTATGTTGACATATTCATCTCATTGCAAGTACAAGAAGTAATACAGGTAAATTATTGCTCCAGGACAAATTCTAGCCAACTGAAGCAGCTGCTACATGAAGTGTAAAAGAGCACAGGCTTGGGAGAACATGACTGGGTGACGTCAGCCACTGAATACCCTCTGTACATGGTGGGTTATGCCCACCGGGAAGGGACTTGAGACAGTCTGGTATGTTCCCAGGATATTAGAAAGGGAAATTTTAAAAAGGTTCTTCACCCAGATGAATTACACCCCAAGGCAATGAGACAGTGAGCCGGTGGGATTAGTGGCCAGCTGAGCATCATCTCTGTGAAATTGTGGAAAATTGACAGTTACCAGAGGATGTGGAGAGAGTAATATTCTCATTTCCCCCTGAAAAGAAAAGAAGGTAGAGTCTGGGAATTAGTGACCACTGAACTTCATGTTAATCTTGACAAAGAACTATAGAATGCATGATTCAAATGATGAGGTGCAACATTTTTAAAGGGAAGTGATGGTTATAAGAATCAGCCAGGATTCATCAAGGATAAATCATGCTAGACTGTCCTGAGTGCCTTTTCTGATACACTGCTTAGATGAGTAGACCAGGAAATCCTGTAGGCACAGCACATCTAGTTTTCAACAAAGCATTTGTTATAGTCTCTCTGGGCACCGTAGGTGAGAAGGATCAACTTGGAATGTGTGATAGGATAGTAAGATGGATGGATATATCTTTTTTTAATGCTTATTTTTACTTTTATTTACATATTTACTTTTGAGACAGGATCTTGCTCTGTTGCCCAGGCTGGAGTACAGTGGTACAGTCACATCTCATTGCAGTCTTGACCTCCTGGATTCAAGTGATCTTCCCACCTCAGTCTCTCAAGTAGCTTGCACTACAGGCACTCACCACCATGCCCAGCTAAATTGTTTTTGTTGTTGTTTTTTAAGAAATGGGGTCTCCCTTGTTGCCCAGGCTGATACATGCTTTAAGATGGATGCATAAATCTTTGAATTATCTGCCTGCCAAGTCTGATCTGATACCTCTGGCAAGTTTCTTATTCTGGGAGGTTTAATTAATTTAGTGAGTGGCAAATGCCAGATTCCTATGTCTCAAAAGCCCATTGGTAAACTATTTGAGGTTTACAATCCAAGGTCTCGTCCAGACTGGAATGCAGTGGCATGATCATAGCTCACTGCAGCCTCTGACCTGGGCTACAGTGATCCTCCTGCCTCAGCCTCCCAAGTAGCTGTGACAACAGGCATGCATCACCACACTCAGCTAATTTTTAAAAAAATTGGTTTTTGGTAGAGACAGGGGCTTGCTATGTTGGTCTCAAACTCTTGTTCTCAAGCACTCCGCCCACTTCAGCCTCCTGAGTTGCTAGGATTACAGGCAAGAGCCACCGCACCTGGCTAGAACCAATTTTTCTAGCAACACTGTTTTTTATGATAAGTTTCCTAACTGAGATAAATCACAAAGACCTGTTGAACTCATTATGTATATGTATTAGAAGAATTGGGTAATATGAATATTTTGTAAGATCATATCTTAGAGTAAGACAAATTTTAAGCTCCGCCATGAAAATCAGAGCCATAATTATCTACCTCTGCTATAGCGATAAGGCAGCCATCGGGTGGGTGGTGAGGGGGGTGAGGACCACCTGCTTCCTTCATAACCTATTTTGTGTTGCTATAACAGAACACCTTGAAACTAAGTCATATATAGAGAAAAGAGGTTTTTTTATGTAGCTCATGGTTCTGGAGACTGGCAGATTCAAGATCAGATGGCCACTTCTGGTGAGGGCCTTGTGTTCTTTTTAATATGCTGGAGAAGTGGGAGGTAAAGCAAGTACATGCAAAGAGAGCAAAACACAGAGGCAACCTCACTTTATAGCAGTCCACTCTCTTGGGAACAGTTTCATTCCCACAAGAACTAACCCAGTCTCAAGAGAAAGACATTAACCCATCTTAATGACCTAATCATCTCTTAAAGGCACAAGGCACCACTTCCCCATACTCCCACCTTGACAACCAAGCCTCAACATGAGTTTTAGCTGGGACAAACCATTTTCAAAGCATAGCACTTCTTATGGCATTCATGAGAGATCCTCCCAAGGGTTGGAAGCTTGAACTGTGGGGCCACGCCTTCTGCTGTCATTACCACCAGGGCCCCACAAGTTTGTGTCCTTGACTAAACTGAAGAACACTGAAAACCATTGAAGGTTTTTAAAGTAGAAGAGTCAACACCATTTATCAGATTTGTATTTTAGAAAAAAGTTTATTCTATCCGCAAGCTGGATAATGGATTAGAGAAGCCAAGTCTTAGAAAAACAAATTAAAAGACTATGGCAGTAACTCAGGTGAGAAAGAATGAACGTAGGTGAATTAAGACAGATTTGAAAGGCATATTGATATTCCTGGGCAATCAACAATGTGAGGAAAGAGGGAGAATAAAAGTAAGGACTCTAGAAGGTATAACTCCCAGGTTTCTGACTTGGGCATTTCAGTAGGTAATGGTAATAGATATTGGTATGGAAAATAACATAAAGAAAAGACAGGAAGGGGTCAGTTTTGGCCATAAAGACTCTGAGGTATCCGGGGGACATCAAGGAGATATCCAGTAGACTGACCAGCTTTATGCATGATTCTTCAGTTTAGGAGAGAAATCTGGACTAATGATACAATGCTGAATTAATTTTACCCCATTTGTATCCACCAAGTGTTTTTATGTGTGGCTGCTCTCTGGAGACCTTCCTTCTTTGTAAAGATACTTTGGTTATGTTTTACTGTCTTGCAATTTTCTCAGGAGCATAATCTCATTAAGCCATGTACTTTCAGTTCAAACTGTTCTGCCTACAGTGATTGGCTTGACAGAATTCTGGTTCCATGCAATTATGTCTATGATAAGTAAAAGAAAGAATAAACACACCAGGCTACCCTAGATATTTCAAGGCATTCTGCTTCATCATCAGCCCTGAGTAGCCTAGAAAAATAAAAGTTTTATAAGTATATCCTAAACGGTAATCTGTAATGCCTGTTAATTTACTTTACCTAGAGAAAATATGGTCTTAGAGATTGATTTTGCTATTACATTCTACAGCCTTATAAATCACTTTCCCTGGTGCATGAATAATTAAAGAGAGCAATCCATACATTTCTGAACTTGTTAACATTTTTGAAACAAAACCAGATACTAAACATGACATTTTCCTGTTGCTGTCTGGAATTTCTGTGCCTGGTGTCTAGGCTCATTCCCATTATTTACTTTGGCTCCAATGCTTGGCTTCTTTCAAGTTGTTTGCCTTCAGTGTTTACAGAAGTGGATTCCCATAACCAAAGAAAGGGTGGTTAATGACTCAGTCTGGAAGTGCTATTTTTGTTGTTGTGGACTAGAGTCCGTTTACCATAATTAGTGATAGTTTGTGAAAGCAACACAGAGCACCTAGGCGGCGCCATTTCCTTGGCTCTTCTCAGCATGCACAGGGAACACACCCATGTGCACACTCACAGGTGCGTCTTTGCCATATCTTAGTATAACTCTACTTCTGCATTCTGTTGTAAAAAGAATGCAGTTTTAATACAATGCAAATGCATGCAATCTAGACCCTGGATTACTGAAGATTAGATTTGTATCGTCAGTGTGCTTGTGACTGCCTTAAGAGGGTAGAAAGCTTTACTGCTTTCGTGGTTTAGTGAGCATTGAAAAGTGAAACAAATGCCTTTTCCTCCTTGTTTGTCTGCCTTATGCGTAAGGTACCTTGATTATGTTGCAGACTCTGGTAAGATTAAGCCTAAATTGTGATGTTGTATGTGTAGTTTTAGCATTTTGTGAGTTAAGCTTTTCCTCTTTAGTTTTTGTTTCTTGATTTGTCATTCGTGTCTGTCACTGCAACATACAGTGGACCTATGCAGGGCCATTCAGATGGGGCACAGAACTTACATTTTTGTTTTTGAAAAATAATAATATGTAGTAGGAACTTAATATTTTTGAATGAAATAAAATTTAAGACGATTTTCAGTATAAATGCTGTTAGCAAATAATAAAAACAAACATCAACTCATACATTCTCTCTCACTTAAGTTTCTATCACTAGACTTAACTTTGCCTATGACAGAAACTTACAGTCAGGTTAAAAGGATAGGTTTGGGTTCAGATCTCAGAACCAGCATTTTCTATGTGGCCTTGAGGCTGGTTATTGAACTTCTCTGTGTTTCAGTTCCTCCCTCCATGAAATGGTTGGCCCATAAGGATTTTGTTCAGATTAAATGAGATGATGTATGCAAAGCCTTTAATGCCTACACCACGGAAGCCATAAAGCTTTCTACCCTCTTAAGAATCTTTGATTCTTTGGAAAATTATTTCTTGTAGAGATGTTGCACTAAATCTCCCCTCTCTTCCTTCCTCCCTGCTACAACAAGCCATCTTTACTTCTTGAATTTATTCATAGAGCTTATTTGGTTATGAGTTACTTTCAGAAGGTAAGTTAAAGTATAGAACCATCATCCTTGCAGTTCACGACAAGCTGCTTTTTCTCCTTCGGGCTAATTTGAAAGTTTATCTTGAAGAATCTGCCTGGTCTGAAGGTCTAGTGTTTCCATTTCTAACCAAATTTAACTTTATCCATGTTTTCTTTTTGTTCTTTTTTTGTTCTTTCCATTACGCAACATTCTTCAAGATGTGGATGAGTGCCTGGAACCAAACGTTTGCACAAATGGTGATTGTTCCAACCTTGAAGGTTCCTACATGTGTTCATGCCACAAAGGCTATACCCGGACTCCGGACCAGAAGCACTGTAAAGGTAAATACTTTGATCAAGTTTCCCATTTTTATTTAAACTTCACTTAAGCATAGATTAGAGCAATTAGCCTTAGAAAAGGGAACTCATTACCTGTGTTTATTTTGACCAAGCTACTTAGAGCACATAGTGGTTGGCTTGGCTGAAAGTGGTTCCTCATTGTGGTTAAATACAGAGCGTATCTATTTACATAAAGGGAAACAATGTATTTTTAGAGAGTCTGTAAACCACACATCTATTCATTTAAATATTTTATCATTATGAAAGCAGCACACAGTTGCACAACTCTGTGAATATATTAAAAACCATTGAATTGTACATTTTAAATTGAATTGTATGGCACGTGAATTATATCTGCGTAAAATGGATATTAAAAGAAACCAACATATGCCCATTTTAGAAAATTTAGCAAATGCAGAGAGATAGAAAAGTAACAATCTCACATAATCTCATTCATGAATATTCATATTTCATGGAAATTGTATATAAAGGTGTTATTCTATATACAAGTTTGTATCTTGCTTTTTGTGACGTAATAGTACATCATAAGTGCCATAAGTGTTTCACATTCCATTTATAACTGTTTTCAAATGCTATTTTCTTTTTTTAATTTTGAGACAGAGTCTTGCTCTGTTGCCAGGCACCAGGCTGGAGTACAGCGGTGTGAGCTTGGCTCACTGCAACCTCTGCCTCCTGGGTTCAAGCAACGCTCCTGCCTCAGCCTCCCAAGTAGCTGGGACTACAGGTGTGTGCCGCCACGCCCAGCTAATTTTTGTATTTTTTAGTAGAGAAGGGGTTTCACCGTGTTGGCCAGGATGGTCTCGATCTCTTGACCTCTTGATCCGCCTGCCTCGGCCTCCCAAAGTGCTGGGATTACAGGCGTGAGCCACCGCGCCTGGCCTTAAATGCTATTTTTAGAGGCTGTATAAAATTCCAGTGTATTGCCATATCACAGTTTTCTTGCTCTTCTTTAGGTATTAAACAAACAAAAAATTTTCAGCTTCTCATTAGTGAATAAAACTAATACAGGTTTCTCTCTCTTTTTTTTTTTTTTTTTTGAGATGAAGTTTCATTCTGTTGCCCGGGCTGGAGTGCAATGGTGCAGTCTCTGCTCACTGCAACCTCCACGTCCTGAGTTAAAGTGATTCTCCTGCCTCAACCTCCTGAGTAGCTGGGATTACAGGTGCACACCACCACACCCAACTAATTTTAGGGGTTTTTTTGAGATGGAGTGTTGTGGCGCAATCTCAACTCACTGCAACCTCCACCTCCTGGGTTCTAGCAATTCTCCTGCCTCAGCCTCTTAAGTAGCTGGAATTACAGGCACCTGCCACGACATTTAGCTAATTTTTGTATTTTTAGTAGAGATAGGTTTCACCATGTTGGGTAGGCTGGTCTTGAATGCCTGACGTCAGGTGATCCACCTGCCTTGGCCTCCCAAAGTGCTGAGATTACAGGTGTGAGCCCCTGCACCCGGCCAGATCTCTTTTAAAAATAAACTCTTGTCTGAACTTTAGAATTATTTCCTTATTCATAAAAGTAGAATTATTGGGTAAAATTTTCTGAATTTTTTTACTATTTTCTTTTGTTCCTATTTTTTAATTGACATATAATTGCCCATATTGTACATGTTTATGGGGTACATAGTGATGTTTTGATACATACATTGTACCATGGTCTTTTTACTATTTTTACAGGAGAACATTCTCATTTCAAATGTATATTTATTTTAATTCTAAAAAGGTTTAATATTTATTTTATATGCTCATTCCCTTTAGTGATTCTCTGAACACTTCTAATTTTTAAACATTTATTTTATATACTTATTACACATTTATATATATTTAAAATTCCTCTTAATATCATTTTCCATTCATCAGGTTTTTTATTTTTTTAAGTCAATGTATATGAACTCTTTATATATGTAATACATATATAAATGTATGTACAAGTGGCCAGGTACAGCACTTTGGGAGGCCAAGGCGGGTGGATCGCCTGAGATCAGGAGTTCGAGACCAGCTTGGCCAGCATGGTGAAACCCTGTCTCTACTAAAAATGCAAAAATTAGCTGGTTTGGTGGCATGTACCTGTAATCCTAGCTACTTGGGTGACTGAGGCATCAGAATCACTTGAACACAAGAAGCAGAGGTTGCAGTGAGCCAAGATGGTGCCACTGCATTCCTGCCTGAGTGACAGAGCGAGACTCAAAATAGAGTCTCAATAATAATAATAATAATAATAATAAATGTATGTACATGTGGATATACATTACATATATGTTTTTGGTGGTACATTGTTATAATTTGTCCAAGGCTTCCCTAATTTTTCCTGAGATTTTTTTTTTTTAAGTTTTTTTTTTCTTATGGTCAGATCTGTGGATTTTTTTTCTTTTCTGCTTACTTTTACATCTAGAAGTATGTTCTAACAAAGGGGAAAAGAGGAAATAAGTAAAAATTTTCTTCTTTCTTAAGTGCCTCAATGTAAGTGAAGACTCTCGGGTGATAATCAATTTCTCACTATGGTAGGCAAGTAGTAAGTGAATACCCTGGTATCCTGTAAGAATTGAGGCTTCTTCCACTGGCAGTAGGGAATGTGCAGGCATCTGAATTTGATGCCTTGCTCCCATAATATAACAGAGCAACAGTGGATCTTGGCCACTCCTAGTGGAACATCTAATGTGGGCAGACCTCCATTTCTCCTGGTCCCTTCTCTTTTGGCCCACATCCACAGTTTCCTACTGACTCCTTAAGCCAGCCATCTCCTCAGACCAAATTAAACATGAGAAGCATCTGAAAGGTATTATTTCTTCCCCATCCACTGGATCAGTGGTGGATGAGGATCTCAGGCCTTAGGAGTCATTGCTAATCTTTGATTGCTAGTTTATTTTCATATCCTGCCATTTTATCTTCTTTCTTCCTAACCTGCCTAATTTTTTTCATCTGCTTGTTGATAAAAACTCTTGCAATCTGTCCCGCTCCTTCATATTCCAAACTTATTTGTCACAGTTGCACTCTTCAGCTAGCATTCTCTGACCCCTCCAAGTCAGTGTCACAACTGCCCTATGAAGATTCTGTGCTTATTTGGACCCAGTACCTGTTCAAGATTATCCTGCCTTTTACATTCATCTTATTCCTCACTGCTTACCCGATGTGGCTTTTCCATTGGTTCATGATATGACCTTGGGTGAATAATCTCAGGTTTCCAGACATTGTGTCATCCCTAAAACTAGGGGATTGGACTCTCTAATGGGATGCTCAAAGCAGATACATGTTGAATGAATGACTCATTACCATTGTCTTGCTCTTGACCACTGCCATCCTAGCTGAGCCTAGGAAAGATTAATTGGGGAGCCAAGACAACTAAAAATATCTAGGATTAAATTATATATTAAAGTCTAGTATTTAGGTGTTTTTTATTAAAAACAAAAAAGGCAGTATATCAGATCCTATTCCTGATGTGTAGAAGCTGTGTGAGCTTGGATAAATTATGGTATCTTACTTCACTAAACCTTACTTTTCTCATCTGCAAATAAAAGGGAGCAATAATGGTACCTACTGGAGCTGATATAAGGATTGCGTGAAATAATACAGGGACAGAGATCACGTGGAGAGAACGAGTTAATGCAGGGGCAGAGCATGATGTGGTGGTGGTGGTGTTTGCTAAATTAGAGGCATAGACAGAGGTTTGTTAAAGCAAGAAGCGTGTGGCAAACTCTGCTTGTTTGCTTCTGGGGAAGCTTCACGAAGGTGTTACTATTTGAACTAGGTTTTAAAGCATTGAATACAAAGGGAAGTAAAACTTGGCAGGCAGAGGAAGCAGCACATGCCAAAGCTCAGAGGTGAGAAGGGCTATTACTTCCACTTGGCATTTAACCTTGCCCTCTACTGTGATTCTAATGGCATCTCCCCATTACAGTCTGGGATGCATTAACTCTTCCCATGTGATCTCTGTCCCTGTATAATTTCATGCAATCCACTTATCAGCTCTAGTAGGAAGCATTATTGTTCCCCTATTTTTGCAGATGAGAAAGCTCACACAGCCTCTACACGTCACAGCTAGGATCTGATACACTGTCTTTCTTTTTAAACTAAACTCTAGACTTTATTTTGATTTCACAAGTTTTTCCAGTGATGTCCTCTTTCTGTTCCAGGATCCAATCCAGGATGCGACATTGCATTTAGTTGTCTTGTCTCCCCAGTGAATCTCTCCCTAGTTTTCAAGCTCTTGTCTGTCTTAAAAAGTATAGCCCAGAATCCTGTAGCTTGTCCCCAGTCTGGATCATCTGATGTTTTTCTCATGATTAAACTGGAGCCATGGGCTTTTGGGAAGAAGAACACAGAGGTGAAAGGCTCTGGTCGTCACATAATGTCAGGTATACTTTCACATATCAGGTGTGTGTGATATTCTTGGCACAAAAGAAAGAACACATTTGTCCGGCGTGCCTCTTTTATTAGAAAGCTTTCTTTTAGCTCAGAAATTTTATCCCTCGTTAGAAAAAAAAAAAAAAAAATTTATCTCTAATCTATCTTTGTTCCCTTTGGTCATTTTAAAGACCCAAAGATCACCTTGTTCAAGATAACTGTATTGCCTCAAGTTATTCCAAGTGTATATGTCATGACGTCATGAATTACTTCTGACATTCTTAGCATCATAAATGAGTAAGTTACATAAGAGGTCTGGCATACCCCAACAGTACTTGGAATGGAGGGTATATCTCTGCTGCAGACATCTTCACATGGGAGTGCTTAACTTGTTGTCATCTATGAGAAAGTCAAAAAGAGTCCAAAGCACTAAAAATGTTGTCAGACATTCTGTGAGATCCAGCCAGCTACAAGGGCTATTGCTGGTCTTCGGTTCGTGAACTGATATCTCAAGTATTGCATAGAATGTGCTAAAAGAAAATATGATGTAGGCTGATCTTTGCTGCCAACCATTCCTAAAGCTAAGAGAGAGTGTTTGAAAGATATAAAATAATCTTTAAAATGAAACTTAGCTTGTTTAATTTCTCTATGAACAGGCAGTAGTTGGCAGCCAGAAATTATTTATAAATAAAAGAGACTAATAACACAATTGGTGAAACCACCATTTTTAATCAACTAAATTCCTATGAAAAATTAAATATGAAATTTTTGAACTCTAATTACATTAATACTTTGTATGAGCTATTCAGGAAACCATTTCAGTATTTCAACAGCAATTTCAACTTTCATGAAGGGATAACCCGATAACTTGCTTATATCTGAATAAATTTAAAAGATTAATGCCCCATTAGAGGTTAAGAAATGAAACTTGATCAGAGGAAACAGGTAATTGTTAACAATGCTTGAGTGAAAGGCCTATACAGTTTATTGAGTTTTCCTGGCAAACACTTTTAGATGCATTTTAAGTGAGATGATTTTGGAAGAAAACAACAGTCATACATTGATCTATAGGACATGCTTTTTAAAAAGCAAATCCCCCTATTTTATTTATTACTCTGTTTAGATTAGGGCTCCTTTCTCCCCCTCTGAGTATAGGGCTAATGTGTTTTGTATCTATTCCCTTTGGTAATCTTTACAACAAACCTGTCATGTAGGCGATGAAGATCAGTAATACCCACCTTGTTTTAATAATCATAAACTCTTATAAATTGGCTAGCCATTCAGCAGAACATTCTGAGGCTGTATTTGCACTGACAAGGCAAGACAGAATTATCTGCTTGGGTCAGACCAATATAATGGCCGAACAAAAACATCTGGAAAACTCTACTCCTATCAGAAGTGTTTAAGTTATTGATGAAGCCAGTCCTTTACTGCAGTTATCTAACTTCATAGACATGACATTTTCTAGGCCACTTATTAAGAATTATATTCTTTCTCAGTTAGTGGTTTTATCTTCAGTCAAAGCACATTTAAAAATCCTCACTTACCACTTTCTCCTTCGGTATTCCAGCAGTCACCCTAATACTGCCATTTCTCTTGGCTTTCTTTGTTACTTTGAAAATGAGCCAGGGTTCTTTATACAACTGTTTGGCCTTATAGTTCAACTTCTAAATAAAGTAGAATTATCCATTTCCTTCCATAACCGCTTATGTTTTTGGTTTTGTTTTTCAAATTCCTGGTAGAGTTTTGCTTCCGACTTCTTTCATGCAACTAAACAGGTCTACGAACTGTCTGAGCACCATTGTGTTTGCTTCAGGTTTTGCCTTCTGTTTGCAACTGTAAAATATTTCATGTTGCATTTCAAGAGATTGATGGTGAGGAGTATGATTATTATAAGTAGCTTATTGATTTACTGGCTATTTGTAGTTATCTCTGTTCTCTAGATCAGTATACTGAGGTTCATACAGCAGCATGGGTGGAGGGATACATACTAAAGTGTGTAGTGTCAGACATAAGAAGTCCTGTTATTTTTGTAGCAATAACCCCAGAATGCATTTCAGGGAACACTGCATTCTCCTGGGTAGTCTCTTTTTCAGAAAAAATGCCATTGTTTTGTTTGCAGATATTGATGAATGTCAGCAAGGGAATCTCTGCATAAATGGGCAGTGCAAAAATACTGAGGGCTCCTTCAGGTGCACCTGTGGGCAGGGCTACCAGCTGTCGGCAGCTAAAGACCAGTGTGAAGGTAAGAGTGTGGTATCATAAACTACTGAAACTTCAGCATAAAGCACCTGGTCTGAAAAAAATGTACGTTCAATCAAGTGAGCGTACCTTTTAAAATTACCTAGATGATTGCGTTATAGTGCCAGAAAGTCAGGGATTTAAACATCAGTTAGGAAAGTCAAGAAAACAAGATGGAAGACAGTTAAATTTCAAAACCTATGGCATTAGCAATCAATGGTTAGGCATTAGTATTAAGAAGAAAAGTTATTGCTGTCTGTGTAATTCTTCACTACAGAAGATAATTTCCATTGAAACACTTAATTTAAAGGTTTTATGTACTTGAATTTCAGCAATTAGAAAGTCATTATATCGGGCTGCTTTATGCTGTGGAATGTTAATAACCTTAATTTTGTATTTAACATTGAAAAATTTTTGCCTTTTAAAAAAATCGCTAAAGAAGACTTCTCAGTAAAACTGTAATAATGTCCCCCTTAGAGACAAAGTTTGCAAAATATGTTCTGTTCCTACAGGTGATAGTGAAGATTCTGGATTTGCTAGGATTGACCTTAGACTTTTTAAAGAAATATTTCATTGAATTTCACATGGAAATACTTCCCTTCCCAATAAGTATATGCTTCCTGAACTTGAAGATGTTATTATCTCACCTGTGTCAACCACAAGTGCCCAGAGTACTTGAGAGCAAACATCATTTCTTATTTAAGAACAGAATCCACACTGTATAAGGTCAATTATTTGATAAATAAACAATATCCGGCCAGGCACAGTGGCTCAAGCCTGTAATCCCAGTTCCTTGGGAGGCCGAGGCGAGTGGATCACGAGGTCAGGAGTTCAAGACCAGCCTGGCCAACATGGTAAAACCCTGTGTCTACTAAAAATACAAAAATTTGCCAGGCGTGGTGGTGGGTGCCTGTAATCCCAGCTACTCAGGAGGCTGAGGCAGAGAATTGCTTGAACGTGAGAGGCAGAGGTTGCAGGGAGCTGAGAATGTACCACTGCATTCCAGCCTGGGCGACAGAGCAA
>NW_016107403.1:2626277-2673176 GCF_001604975.1 Cebus imitator
AAAAAAAAAAAAGAAAAGAAAGAAAAAAGAAACAATAGCCATGTTTTCATGTATACTCTGAATATTTGATAAGCAAAAAAGTCTGAGATATTGTTACAAAAGCAACAATATATGATGGCCATTACTTGTATCAACATTGTCTTTCTAGAATTTACACTGACCAAGTTGAAACTGATTGAAAGTGTTTTTTAAGCACCACTTCTACAGTTTCTTTGTATTCTCTTGCTCATAGACATTGATGAATGCCAGCACCGTCATCTCTGTGCTCATGGACAGTGCAGGAACACTGAGGGCTCTTTCCAGTGTGTGTGTGACCAGGGTTACAGAGCTTCTGGCCTTGGAGACCACTGCGAAGGTAAGAATTGCACCTGATTTCAGAATCATAAAATGCCCCAATCAGAGGGAAATCTAGTCCATCTCAGCCTCTGTCTTTGAGCCTGACCTCTTGATTTCATAGTGAAGACGTTCATTAGTTCCCTGCAAAGTGTCTTCCCTGGGGTCACACAAATAATTCAAACAAGGGAGTAGAGTCCAGATTTTCTTTGCACTGCTTGGAGCTGTCTTTTAGACTTGTGACAGCCAAAGGCATAAAAGAATCAGTTTAACTGTACCAGCTATAGATGGTTTATCCTGGGTGCATAGTTCTGAACTGTAACACCTTGTTTATGCAGAATCAACTTCCAAATGTTCCAAATAAGTAAGTACAACTTAATTTTCCAGGTAATTAGAGGGTTTTTCAGAGCCTAACTTCAATTCAGTTTTTAGCTTTTTGCATAAAACATTTCTGAAAGATAGCCCACATGTACAGTATTGGGTGGTTGTTAACCACTTTGACCACTTGCTTGGTGAACAAGCTCTCTGAAGTGGTTGGAAGACTGAGCCAGACCTACGTATGGAGAGGGGAATGTCTTCTACCAGTGGGCTTCTTTTTCACTTTTACCACCAGTCTGTCACTTGTGACCTTGTTCATTGTCCACCTAAGTAACAAGCTTTTTCCCAGCCCACCTGAGGCTTCATTGCATTTACATCCTGTCCGTTGTGAAACCGGCAACATCAGTTTTGGCAGGGTTGTGTCTCCCATTTAGGGTCAGAGTGTTTGAAGGAGAGTCTGAACCCCACGTTTGAGAGAAGTGGATGAGCCTTTTGGTGAATGGTTTCATGACATGCATTTCAGCAGCCCCAAATCCTTTTTCACTCCCAGGCCAGTTGATTGGGAAAGATCCATTGTCATTTACAGTATCCTACATTTCTGACCAGAGAACTTGGCACAAGCAGTCACAAGTGGCTGAGTCCCCATATTCTACTGCTGCTGGAAGTGTAAAATGACTCAACCCTTGGGAAGGCAATTTTGGCAGCATTTTAAAGGCCTTATCAGTAAATCAACTTCTAAGATTTTATCCTAAGGCGATAATGTTCCTCAAAGAGTTAATTATACCTATGAAAAGTGGTAATCAGTATACCCATTGAGGCCAGATGCGGTGGCTTATGCCTGTAATCCCAACTCTTTGGGAGGTTGAGGTGGATGGATCATCTGAAGTCAAGAGTTTGAGACCAGCCTCACCAACATGGTGAAACCCTGTCTCTACTAAAAAATATATAAATTAGCTGGGTGTGGTGGTAAACACCTGTATTCCCAGCTACTTGGGAGGCTGAGGCAGGAGAATCACATGAATCTGGGAGACAGAGCTTGTAGTGAGCTGCGATCATGCCTCTGTATTCCAGCATGGGTGACAGAGCAAGAAGACTCCATCCCAAACAAACAAACAAACAAAACAAAAATTAGCCAGGCATGGTGCTAGTGCTTGTAATCCCAGCTACTCAGGAGGCTGATACAGGAAAATGGCCTGAACCTGGGCGGCAGAAGTTGCAGTGAGCCAAGATCGTACCGCTACACCAGCCTGGGTGACACAGCAAGACTATCTTAAAAAAAAAAAAAAATCACACACACACACACACACACACACACACACACACACACCCTATTGAGAAACAGGTCAGATAAGTGATAAGATATGACTATGTATGAAAAAGTTGTGTTTTAGGAACTCTCTAATACATGGGTAAGTGATAATGATTCAAGGTAGTGGCATCCCAAGGTGGGAGGGTCGGTCGTGTTGGAAGGAGTCATTCATGGAAGAATCTATTCTAGAACTAAGTAACGGGTAAGGGATTTGCTACAGCAGAGGTCCCAACTTTTTTGGTACCAGGGACCAGTTTCATGGAAGACAGTTTTTGCCTGGGCGGGGTTCGGGGAGATGGTTTCAGGGTGAAACTGTCCTACCTCAGATCATGAGGTGTTAGTTAGATTCTCATAGGAGCATGCAACCTAGATCCCTCACATGCACAGTTCACAAGAGGGTTTGCCCTCCTGTGAGAATCTAATGCAGCTGCTGATCTGTCAGGAGGCGGAGCTCGGGGTACCGCTTGCTCCCTGCTGCCCACCTCCCGCAGTGCGGTCCGGTTCCTAGCAGGCCACAGACCTGTACCAGTCCATGACCCAGGGACTGAAGACCCCTGTGCTAGGGCACTGAAAACCTCAAATGACCATCAGCATCTCTTCTGTCCTGATTCCTGGCCAAGCCAAGAAGGAACTGCACCATTGATTAAGTCTTGAGTAATTGATGTTCATCCCAGGGCATGTTCCTCTGCTTTGTCTGTTTTAATGTGTAAACATCTTAATAGAAGTGTAAGGTTTTTATTCCAAAAACATTCATGCATGAAAAGTCAAAAACATTTAGCAAACTCGTTCTTCATTATTAATGTATATAAGTTATGCTTATGTTCCATAAGAAAGCTTCTTTTGGGTTATGTAATCAGGCCCTTTTAAAGTCAGGACTAGTTTCTCTGGTGTACTGGGTTATAAATAGGACTGTGGTCCATCTAACTAATTCAGAGCTCCCTTTGAAACTACGTTAGCACTTCAGCCTGCTAATTCCCAACTAGCAATGTTTCCGACCCTCCCCAGTGATATTTAGCCATAATTAACTAAGCTGTGGCTGTTCACATGCCTCTCACAGCTGTTCAAGAAAGAGCTATCTTTCTTGTTGGCTTTTATGTTTACATGTGTAATTTTCCCATAATAGCTCTGGCAAAGATCCTGTTTTCTTACAGTATTGTCCTGTCATCCTGTTGGCCTCCTCATGGAGTCAGAATCCCAAGTGTTGTGCTTGCCTGTGTGCACTGCTGACTCCAACATGCTCGGTAGCCACTCATTCTGTGATAATGAGGGTGCCTCAGTTGTCCTGGTTCTTAGGGGCCTTGAGCATCTCAGCTTTCAAAGGCTCTGTCTGTGACTGATTCCCTCTAAGCACAATCTTTCATCCCTTGTCTACCTTAATCTTTCTCCAACTCCTCACTAAGGTTGCTTCCTGCAGTCCCTTACAAAGCCTGAGAAGATGACTCATTACTTACTGTGTCTTTCCCTTTCTCTCTGTGGCCGTTTGCTCTTGGTCATCAATTTGTGGACAAAATTTTAAAAAGGTAGAAAGGTGGGATGGTATTTCTTTCTGGTATTTCTTTCCAAATCAGAGTCATTCATACATTAACTTACATATTCATTCAAATATTTATTTAGTGTGGAACTTGTGCCAGGCACTGTTCTAGGCACAGGGCAATAAACCAAACAGAAATTCCTTCCCTTGTTTAGCTTACATGGTAGTTTGAGAGATAACAAAACATGATAAATAAGTAAAATATATAGTTTGTTAAATGGCAATAAATTTTACAGAGAAGATACAGTGAGGTATATGGGGAGTGCTGAGGGAAGGTGGTGATTTTAAATGAAGAGGCAAGTAGAGGCTTCCCTGGGATGATAACATTTAATTATTCACGGGTAGAGTATTAATTTCAAAGGAATAGCAGGTGTAGATGGAGGAGGAACAGGCTATGTGGAGACATGAAGGGCTTCACGTGGGTACTTTCCATTTTCAATACCCAAGATCAGTATTCGAAGGAAGGTATCTGAAAAGCAGTTGGACCTATTATGCATTTGGAATTTAGGGGTGAGTTCTAGGCCATGAAATTGATTGGGAATGAGTATAGCTAGAAAAGAGAGAGACCCTGGGCTAAGAACCTGTAAAGGAGATTGAGGAAAAAGTGGCAAGTGAAGAAGGAGAAAAACCAGAATCCAAGAGAACAGTGTTTCAAGGAGGAGAGAGTGATGAATTGTATCATATTATTGTGAGGTAACAGAAGGACCAAAAGTTAACTGGGATTTTTAGCAAGCTGTTGGTGACCTCAAAAGCTCAGTCTTGATAGAAAGATGACATCGATTCACTATTCCTGCCCTAAAACCTGTTACTCAACTTCTAAGAAAAATAGATGTTTTCACACTACCCCAGGTGGTACAAAACAATCCCATGCTGGGCTCTCTCAATGTTTAACCTACTTTTTATTGCATTGAAGCCAGATAAAGGCCTTGCAAAAAAAAAAAAAAAAAAGAAAGAAAAGAAAAAATTAAACTAAACCTAACCCTAGCATATGGTCAGTTTTCTAATGTATACAATTATTTATAAACACTTAAAATAATGCTCTTTTCCCTCACATTCATTACTTTTCTTAGATTTTGAAAATAAATGAAAATCGAATTACTTTAAAGTATCATGAATAGGGCTGGGTGCGGTGGCTCACGCCTGTAATCCCAGCACTTCGGGAGGCCAGGAGTTGAGGTCAGGAGTTCAACTCATGTGAGCCTGGCCAACATCTCTACCACAAATACAAAAATTAGCCTGACGTGGTGGCAGGTGCCTGTAATCCCAGCTGCTAGGGAGGCTGAGGCAGGAGAATCGCTTGAGCTTGGGAGGAAGAGGTTGCAGTGAGCAAGATCACACTACCGCACTCCAGCCTGGGTGAAAGAGTGAGAGTTAGTCTCAAAAAAAAAAAAAAAAAACAGTAGCATGAATAGAGCAACTGCTTCCATTTTGTTGAGGCAAACATATAGGTTGCAAAGCATTTTTCTTGTTGCAGAAATTTATATTAGGATTCTCTATGATCTTTTTTGAATAAATAGACCAAGAGTTTTTAATATAATGCCACTGATCAAATATGCTTCTTCTCACTTCATTATCTTTATTTCCTACAAAGCATAGAAAGAAAGGTTAATGTAAAAACTGATTATCTATACCCATTAGAATAGTTGTGGAGCTATTAGAATAAATGTGGAACAATCAGAGTTCTCCTACATTACGTGTAGGAATGTAATTTCTACAGCCACTTTAGAAAACAATTGTTCAAAAGTTAAATATAACCCTACCCCATGACCCAGGCATCCTTTTCCCGGGTATTTGCTCAAAAAAGGTAAAAGCATGTGTTTACCCAAAGACTTATGAATATAGAGATATTTATAGAAACCTTATTCACAATGGCCCAAATGGAAATCCCCCAGAATGCTCATCAGAAGGAGAATGAGTAAACAAAGTATGGTGCATTCTTCCAATGGCATCCTACCCAGCAATAAAGAGGAGAGAACTGCTGATACACACAATAACTTGGGTGAATCTCAAAACTATTATGCCCAGAGGAAGAAGCCTCCAAGCACAAAAGGAATGAGAGGGAACGAGTTGGGGATGGAAATGCCTATCCCTGGACTGGGGTGGTCCCAAGGATGTGGGTACATTTGTCAAAACTCATTGAGCTGACTCTTAAATAGATGAATTTATTTTATGGACCTTATACTTCATTAAAGCTAGAAAAACATATTAAAGAAAAAGTGAGAACCTGCTTTAATTGAAGCAAAGTCACATCACGTGTGTTTTATGTTTTAGGGTCAGTCCCTGGAAACATTTTAATTCTGGGTGAACGGTCATTATAATAACTTGTTTTTATTTGATAGAAAGAAGTGATAAGGTGCTCTCTTATTTCTCTTTTATTTGTCCTGTGAATAGTACAGAAGCCAGTTAATTGGTTGATTGGGTTCTATGAGAAAAATGAAATGTGGTATTACTGTACTTGAACCAGACAGCGGGGCATGTAGACAGATGGCCACAGTCTCCATATTCACTTCTTCCTGGAATCTTTCATATTTTGGCAGCAATTATAATTATTTGCAAGAAGTGCCACAAAATGCCAATTTCTGAGAAAACAAAGAAGGTTTTATTCCTTAGCATTCTTCAGTGCTAATAACTTCAATCCTCACAGACACAGCAGAAGAGGGGCTAGTGGAGTGCATTAGGAATAATGAGCTTTGACTAGGGGTAAACATGGTAATCAGCAGCCCTGGGGAAAGTTCTGCCTGGCGTTCATGTGGTCAAGGGGGGGTCATTAATTGTCTTACGTTCTGACAGACTTTTTAAAAACTCATTATTGGTTATGTATACCACTTTTAGTTGCGCATATGCTATGAATATATACATTTTTTAAAATCCAGGCTACCTTAAACCTCTTTGTTACAGCTGCTGAATAAGTCATTTAAACTAGGTTTTTGCTCTTGCTGTTCTTCTGTTCAAAAGTTCTTCTTCCTCTGACTCCCCTGTATTCTCCCCTATTATGAAATTTACCATAAGTAAATTTACAAATATGCTTCTTTTACACACAAGTTTTATTTTAAACTTTATGATATTCTTTGTCTAAACATACATGACCCCTAAAGTTGATACTATTATTTTGACAGATAATTATATTTGGTGACAATTCTTATGTTACATTGGTTTAGACTTATAAAACAATATAATAGTTTATGTTTACAATACAGTTTGTTTCTTTGAACAAACATTTCGCTTTGGGGGCAAAGACCATGCTAAAACCCTTTAAATTTTTTTCTATAATGTGTAATACGGGAGCTTGTATAAATAGATCAAGTGTTGCTCAAGATATACTTAATAAGTGTTTTTGAAGTATTTTCAATCTTTATCATCACCAAAACATAATCAAGTAAATTATTATTTGCTACAGAATTTTCACTTTTCCTCTTCCATTTAATTTCATTTGATGTTTAAAAGTTCCATTTCTTGACCAGGTATAATGGCTTGCGCCTATAATCCCAACACTTTGGGAGGCCGAGGTAGGTGAATCACTTGAGGTCAGGAGTTCAAGACCAGACTGTCCAACATGGTGAAACCACATCTCTACTAAAAATACGAAAATTAGCTGAACATGGTGGCGAGTGCCTGTAATCCCAGCTACTCGGGAGGCTGATGCATGAGAATCACTTGAATCAGGGAGGCAGAGATTGCCCCGAGATAGCGCCACTGCACTCCAGCATGGGTCACCGGGTAAAACTCTGTCTCAAAAAAAAAAAAAGTTCCACTTGTTTACTAAAGTGCAAAGCCTTTCAAAATGTTTTATTTTTAAAAAATTTAAAAAGTTGTCATGTACTTAAAATTATGTATTATAAATGATGTAAAGTAGTGCACCTTTACGTGTAAGAGAAATGTCTTAACTTTCTGATATGTGGTTTACTTAGTCTTTTAAAAATTTTACATTGGTTTTTAGATATCAATGAATGCTTGGAGGACAAGAGTGTTTGCCAGAGAGGAGACTGCATTAATACTGCGGGGTCCTATGATTGTACTTGTCCGGATGGATTCCAGCTAGACGACAATAAAGCATGTCAAGGTATTTCTCACTCTTTTTATCCCCAGACATTATTTACGTAATTCTTCAATTCTGCCATGCTTCCTGACGATAGTCTGTGGTTTTGCCAAGTGATTTATATGTAAATAATCTATGTCAATTTTATTGCTAAAATACCTGTCTTGGGTCTGCGTCAAGTGCAGGAGGGTGTTGCTTTGTCCAGCATGCTGTCAGCTGAAACTCATACAGATCAGAGCCATGTCCTCACTCTGAGTACTTCCATGCTGAGATCACCTGTACTTTGCTCTTCCTTCTGTGCCATAACCTTGGTACTGGATTCAAAATTATCTTACAGCTTTTTTATGTCTTTTTTGGTCATATTTTATTTTGTCTCATAGGTGATATTGAACTGTCTTTTTCTGACTCTCTGTTTTTATCCAGTATCCACATTGCTTTTTTTGTTTTTGTTTGTTTGTTTTTTGAGATGGAGTCTTGCTCTGTCACCCAGGCTGGAGTGCAGTGGCTTAGTCTTGGCTCACTGCAACCTTTACCTCCCAGGTTCAAGTGATTCTCCGGCCTCAGCCTCCCAAGTAGCTGGGATTACAGGCACCCACTGCCACATCCAGTTAATTTTAGTAAAGATGGGGTTTCACCATCTTGGCCAGGCTGGTCTAGAACTCCTGACCTTGTGATCCACCCACTTTGGCCTCCCAATGTGCTGGGATTACAGGTGAGCCACTTTGCCCGGTTCACCATTGCTTTTTCTCTTCCTAAGAGGCCTCACTTTGGTCAAAATCATGAGAAAGGGAATTTTATATTTTTTCAAAGTGCTGTCGCAATTAATCTTCCAAGCAGTACAGTAGACGCAGAGTACTAACAAAAACACAGCAACACAACACAGGTACTAACAAGAATAATCACAACAGCTTTAACTGAGTTTCTTCAGTGTGCTGAGCACTGCAGGTATCTTGGTATCTCTTTGAATTCTTACAGCAACTTCAGAGGTAGTTTTTCTTGTATTTGTTTTGTGCATGAGTAACTGAGGCTCCAATAAGTTAAGTGTGCTGCTCTCTAATGAGTGGTAAAGTTGATGAACTCAGGATCTTTTCCCACTGCTCTTCTCTACACTGCCATACCACTTAATTGTTACATTTAGAGCCAAAAGAAAGAAGACAGTGAAGTTTAGCACCCCATTGAGTCATTTCGATACCATGGCTAAAAAAATTAAATTTTCTGGATTCTGTATCCCAAAATTGACTTGCCCTAAAAGCTTTCCTATATTTACCAGTGTTAGTAAACCCATATCTATATTTTCCCACTGAAAATTCACACTTATATTTACCTTTATATCTATTTATTTCTGATACCTGACAAATACTATTTTTTCTTATTGTTTCTCTACCATTATAGAATTGTGTAGTGTATCCCAAAGGACAAATAAATAAATAAATTGTTAGAGTTACCTTTTATCCACTATTACTGAATATGTATGGCTTTTTAAAAATAATGCCATAAGTTATATCTCCTCTCACATGTTCCAAATAACAGTATTCTTGTAGGATAAGATGGTGTCTACTCTCTAAGTTATGGCACTGGAATTATATTGTACATCTATATTACCAGTCACACCCAGCCGTGTGTCAGAGATAGGAAAAACATAGAACTTTGAACACAAGGTTTTTAAAAATTAATTCCTTTGCTGATTCCAAGATTTAAATATACACCTTTCTGTACTTGATGTGAACCCAAGACAGATATTTTAAAAATTGCAAGATTTATCATTTGAGATCTTGTATTTATTCACCATCCTGATGCAATAAGGTGAAATTCAGTTTTTTTAATGCAGAAATTTAATGTGCTTAGATTTAATGCAATAGAGAAGGAACATTTGAATTATAAATATATATGAGAATATTTGCATTTGGGGACTATTACCTTTTAACCAAATGAATCTTGATTTATATGAAAATGCGAAGACACACACAACACACACACACACACACACACACACACACACACACACGGAAAAGACCAAACCCTGAATCTTGTTTTTATTATAGGCTTTTTGGCTTAAAATTATATTTTCTAATTCTTCTCATCACAATTTCTTTTGGCGAAATACAGGCAAAACCAAATCTTAATATAAATGGCCCAAGATTTCATATTACATAAATTTAGCTTCTAGAGTTAAATCACACAGAACTAATTTAGTTATCTGATTCATTAATTGCACTATTCTATTCTCTCAGTATGCTAAATGTGTGTCTGTGGTTTGATATCACCCCTCAAATATGTGATTACTCCAAACATATGGGGTTTTGTTGACTCAATAATTATTAAATTGACTTCATTCTCTGTCACATTTATTCCTCTTTTCCAGAATAAGTTAATATGTCTGAAAAATGTAAATCTAAATAAATGAGAAGCATTTCTGAAGTAGGTCTTAATACTGTTTACAGAATAGTGTCTGTGAATCTCTTTTATCACCCACCATCTCCTGTTAAAAGCTGTATATGATGGCGTGTATACTCACGTCGTTTTGAATTATCTCTTTTCACTCTGTCACTAGAGGCAGTTTTGTGATCTTTCACTCTGCCTGAAGTTAGTAGCCTACTTTTCTCTAATCCCTTGGTCATGTCAGCATTCTGTAGAGAGGTGTAGATTTCAGAGTTTGTTTAAAATCTGAAAATATAATTGATGGCAATGCTAATAACCATGGACATGTTTGAATAACAGTGTGTGATAAACTTTAAACTTTACCTAATGTTCTGAAAATACTTCTGTATTCAGTAAAGCATTTTCAGTTGGAAGCATGTTTAAGATTTTCTTTCCCACACAAAACTGATGATCATATACAGACAATATGGAAATTCCATGTTAATAGTCTCTTTAGAAATGTGGCAGGATACATTTGAGATTCAAAATGCAGTTCAGTTTCATGTTTTGATTTACGCATGCCAAGTTATGAATTTCTGTGGAATCGCGGACCCATGAAAGAAACCCAACTTAAATAGAGTCTGGCTTTCAGCTCGAAGTTACTAGCAGCATAGTTCAGAAATGCCTCAATAAGTACAATCCAAATTGAATGCATATGTTTCCCTAGTTCCAAATATCATGTTGTTCTTTCTTAGCAGTTTCCTGGAAAAAAAAAAAAAAGTCTAGGAATTCATCTTCAGTTCCTTTCATCAAACTTTTTAGACAATTACTTGTTAATCAGTGACTTTATTGATGCAGAAACTTCGTGCACATTATTCCCTAGGCAAAGTTGCAAAGCATGTAGTATTTAAAGGACCACACCGAGGCATAGGATAAAATAAGAAGGGTAAGAAGAGGGGTGTCAGGTAGTGCTAGGGCTTAATAAGATGGATATAGGTCCTGTGCTTGATCCCCAGGCCAGTGTAACTTCATACCGGTAGCCTTCTTCCTCAGATAGAGGTTTATTGGGCAGCAGGTTGGAAATAAAGAATGGATCTGAGGACTAAAAGGAGGTCAAAATTCAAAAAAGATGGTCAATCTAAGGTAGTATCAATAGGTGGAAAACAGACAATATCAAAGATTTTTATAAAAGAAGTAAAGAATTTCACAGAATAAAATCATATTGAGAAATATGTAAGTAGAAAACGATTCATTGACCTTCCTTGAAATATCCAAAAATTAGTGACAGTAACAAGAATAGAATTGTTAAGAGAGTATGAGTAATTCCTGCTTGATTTCTTATTTTGATTCAGCAATGGGCAGGCCAAATAATGTGAATTATGTGGCAGATAGAAGGGTAAAGAGTTCAGGATTAATAAAGGAAGATGGTTAAATCAATAATTGTTAGATTTTCTGTTGCACAGGAAGATCAGCTAGTCAAAAAGAAGAGCCGCAGGAGATGCTGGCTGTAGGGAAAGAGATGACTTTATTGAGGACCACTGGGTCAGTGGCCAAGCATGTTCTAGCAGCCAATAGGAAGAGCATATAATCTGTACCTTTTCCCTATTCTTATTAAGCTTTGCAGTATTCATGTGGGTTCTTGTATGGAAGACCTCTTTTGTAACTGATAAAGGGAGGGCCTAGAAGATAAGAAAATGACTTTAGTAGAGCTGTGCCACCTGAATGTTGCTGCTAAGGACATGTAATCATTTTTATGATCCCAATTAACTAAAAGAACCTTCACCAGTCACCATTCAGTTAGTAGAGAAGGAAAATAACTGAGAAATTTTGTGGGGGACAAACATTCATATGACCCTGTCAATGTACTCAATAGGCATCGGGAACTCAGAGCTTTTCAATTGAGATAGCTTCTCAGGGAGCCATCAGTGTCATGATGGACATAGCTGAATAAACCAACAATTAGACAGTTGCGTATCAGAACCATTGAGAATAGGTGAACCTTTCTCTAGGTGCCTTATGTTGTCGTTTTGGGCACTGTTAGCCAATATAATTAGAACTGGTTTCAAAGAGCATTTTCCTTACAGTCCATGTGTTATCAATGCTTGGAAGTACCCCATGACCCTGGCCATGGGGAGCACAATTACTCACAGTGAGGACAAACTGAGCATGAATTGGACAACACAAGTTTATGGCATGATCTGCCCGTGAGCCTTTATAATAGTAGTTACTGCTTGTTGACCCTTTGTTGCGTGGTAGGCACTGCATTAAGCTCTCATTCGCTGACTTCATCATTGGAAAGCCATGCAAATATGAATTTCCATGGTCTAAAAGGCCTTCTTGGCCAGGCATGGTGGCTAACCTCTGTAATTGCAGCACTTTGGAAGGCCAAGGAGGATCACTTGAGGGCAGGAGTTCAAGACCAGCCTAGGCATCATAGTGAGATCCCATCTCTGCAAAAAAATTTTAAAAATTAGGCAGGCATGGGACTAGTACCTTAGTGCCAGCTTCTTCAGAAGCTGAAGAGAGAGGATTACTTGTGCCCAGGAGTTTGAGACTGCGGTGAGCTGGGATCTTGCACTGCACTGCAGCCTGGGCAACAGTGAGACCCTGTCTCTAAAATAAATAAATAGGCCTTCTTTTACTTGTATTTTATTTCTATTACCCATTTCCAATGAGCTATAGGTTGGAGTCTATTTCATTTATATTTTCACCAGACATTTGCGAAGTGCTGTTTATGAGCCAAATACTATAAATAAAACGTGTCTAGCCTTGCCCTTAAGAAGCCTACATCCTAGGGATGGATAGGCAGGAACATAGCAAGATACTACAGACTCTTTAACAACTGTGTGCATGGCAATGGGAGAGGACAAAGGAGGACGCAGCATTCTCACCAGTGGAGAGCATCTCTCAGAGTTACGGAGTATTCCTCAAGCCGCTATATGTCTAAGATAAGGGTAGCTTTGGGTTGAACCTATGAAATTGCTTTTTTTGCAGGTCAAAAGTGGCTGAACATTGGGTATTTCCTTGGTCAACCTAAATAGTTTCTCTCTCATAATTCAGCTTGTCCTGTGGTCTATGGACAAATGATATAGTTGGGCCACTAAATAAATGTCCAGCCATGTCATAATAACATTTCTTTATCATCTGTTCTATAGAGGTATATGAAAATAAAACCAATGTTTTTCAAGTTTTTAAGACTCTCTTTTAAATTACAGATATTAATGAATGCGAACATCCAGGGCTCTGTGGTCCTCAAGGGGAGTGCCTAAACACAGAGGGTTCTTTTCACTGTGTCTGCCAGCAGGGTTTCTCAATCTCTGCAGATGGCCATACATGTGAAGGTAAGATAAACCATACGAAATCATATTGTTGTGTGATAAAGAAGAGAGGAGATTGCTTTCACTTATAAAAAGACTTGAAGACGCTAAGAGGTACTCCATAATTCACAGCCTCAAAGCATGTATATGCATCAAAGTAACCCACACCTGAAAGCATAGCTCAGGGGTTGCTGGGATTTATAAATGGGATAACCTAAGGCTGTGATCATAAAAACATTCACAGATGGCTCCACAACTGGTACTAAATTAATGAGTCCAAATGTGCAGGGACTGATAGGAGGCATGAGGGAGACATGAAGGAAAACTGTGGCAACTTCCCTTTCACCCGAGACTGTCCCTGCTTTGATTGTGCTTCGTGTAGATTGTCTTGATCATTCTGTTTATAAAAAATGTCTTGGCCGGGTGCAGTGGCTCACACCTGTAATCCCAGCACTTTGGGAAACCGAGGCAGGCAGATCATGAGGTCAAGAGATCGAGACTATTCTGGCCAACATGGTGAAACCCCATCTCTACTAAAAAGTACAAAAATCAGCTGGGCATAGTGGCATGTGTCTATAGTCTCAGCTACTCAGGAGGCTGAGGCAGGAGAATCACTTGAACCTGGGAGGCAGAGGTTGCAGTGAGCTCAGATCATGCCACTGCACTCCAGCCTGGCAACAGAGCGAGACTCCACTCAATTAAAAAAAAAAAAAAAAAACTGTCTTGTGGCCAGGAGCAGCGGCTCACACCTTTAATCCCAGCACTTTGGGAGGCTGAGGCCAGGAGTTTGAGACCAGCCTGGCCAACATGGTGAAACTGTCTCTACTAAATATGCAAAAATTAGCTGGGTGTGGTGGCGGGTGCCTGCAATCCCAGCTACTCAGGCAGGAGAATCACTGGAACCCAGGAGATGTAGGTTGCAGTGAGCTGAGATTGCGCCATTGCACTCCAACCTGGGTGACAAGAGCAAGACTCTGTTTCAAAAAAAAAAAAAAAGTCTTGCTTGATTATTCTGTGTCACTGTGAACAGATCTTCTAGAATTCTTCCTCTAATATCCTTATTTCCAAAGCAGTATATTTATTTACTGTCCGTATTTATTATCTCCTAAAAGCTAATTAAGCTGTAAGATGTTAAGATAATGCTGTTGGCTTCCTACTTGAAACCTCTGTATGTTTGTAAGGATACAGCACTGGTTATTTTCATAAGATTTGTGTTCTCGATGACCTGTTATAGCTTGCTAAATGGAGGAATAATTTACTGAACCATTTTAAAAGTAAACTGAAAAGATTCCTATCATCATAATTTCAGTTGATCTCTTTTGAGAATCTAGTTATCGAAACTCAGCTATATTTTAAAGAAGTAAATTGCAAAAGTTTTGTTCTGGGTCTAAGATAGTGCCCAGATTCTTTGCTCTAAAAAATAGTGCAACAGGAAGTGTCTGCTCATTGCTAGTACCACAGTGGAACCAAGCCGAGTGCCAGCAACCAGGTTCATCTGAAACTAATTATTATATTGGGAGGAATAAACTGATCTTATAAAAAGCAGGAGATTGTTGAAGTTACCCTCCTGCTGAGCAGACAAAACATGGACGCCAGATTTGACTTGAATTGGGAGAGAGAGAGTTCAGGGTAACAGATTGAGGGGTTTGGAAGGGATAGGAAGTTGGGAAATGGAGGAAAGCATCATAATAATGTGAGTGATGAGAGATTTACAAGAAATCCATGCTTCAGTGGTTCAAGTTTTATGTTAATTTTATATTTAGAACTTTGAGACCAGAGCTTTTAGAAAAGACGCTCTGTGAATGCAAATGTTCTTTTGCAGAGATTACAGTATTCCCCACTTGAGGGATAAGGTGCAGGCCCATCCAAGTCACTGAGAAACAGATTTGCAGAATTTCCAGAAAGATGCAGGTTTGCTTTGTTGCTTAGCTCTAAATCATGCCTGGTAAAGGCGTGAAAAATGGTCCCTGGTATAACTGCTGATGGTTGTGCCATGCAAAATTATATTCAGAAAAAAAAAAAATGTAAGTGACCTCAAGTGCTCACTAGTCAAAACTGTTGTTCCAAAAGAATATACCAAATATAAATATGTACACATTTGTTTTGCCTTTTGTAGTTACTCATTTTTATTGAATTCTGTGCTTTTTTAACATGGATTTCTGCAACTTGAGGGTTTCATAATCACTGTAATTTAGTTGCAGCTCTCATTTTGTTGGTCATTTACTTGGCAAAGACTTGAATTTAAAAATGTGATTTTAGAAAACTTGTATTGCTTTATAAATTACTGTACTCATTGAGTATACCCTTTTTGAGACTTAATCCATACTTCCTTGACTCCAGAAACTGGACAATTTTCTAAGTAATGAAACCCAAGTTAGAATATTATGTTGGTATTATGCATGGTAGTATAACTAGAAATCTCTGTAATTATTATGCATGTTATTCTCTTTCTGAAATAAGTTCTGCATGGATTTTATTTTTTATGGGCTTAATCCAATATTCTTAATTGGTCCAAAGTTTCCTTTGTTAGACTTAGTCTAAAACTTACGGCAGTCGTGCTGTCCTGATTCTACCTCTGGCCATGCTGCGGACAGAGCCAGCTCATGTGATCAGGATTCGGCAGTGAGGCTGATGTGTTATTGAAATTTAGCAATGGAGCAGTGTTGCATAGTACTTGAATTAACACTGAGAAGTGGCTGGCACTCTTATGCCCATTTATTGACTTCCTTCTGAGCTCCTGTTTGAGGAGCTGAAGCCATGTTGATACCAGGGCTGAGCTGCCCTGCTGTAAGCAGGGCTAAATAAGCCCCGCAAAGCTGAAGGAAGGAGGGCCCTTCCCTGATTTCCTGCGACTTGGAGAAGTGTCAACATCTGATCATAGTTAAGGAACCACAATGAAGAGGCAAACTCTGTAAACATGAATTGTCTTAAGTGTAGCATGACAGGTTCTATAGAAATAAAAATGGCACCACTGGCTCCTTCCCTTCCCTTACATGTGTAGGATGAGTATTTCTAATCTGAAAATCCAAAATCTAAAGCACTCCAAATTCTAAAAGTGTGAGTGCAGATGTGATGCTCAAAGGAAATGCTCATTGAGCATTTCAGATTTTAGATTTTTGGATTAGGGAAACTCAACAGGTAAGAATAATGCACACATTCCAAAATTACCACAACCCCCACCAAAAAAAAAAATCCCAAATCTGAAATACTGCTAGCCCTAAGCATTTTGGATCAGGGATACTCAATCTGTATATGGTACTCTGGGATACATACCTGGGGGAGGAAAGGAGAAATACCGTGGTTCTCCCATGTAAGATAAAAGATGGTCTAATTCCAAGTTCAAGTAAAGTGAGAAGTAGATGGTAGGTGAGCGGCTATTTGTCATTTATTCATTCACATAACCAATATTAACTGAGTTCCTATCTGGTTCCAGGCCCTCTTCCGAGGGCAAAACACAGTTCTTGCCTACATGAAGCCTACTTTCCACTAGGGGAATTGGGGATAAATAAGCCAATAGTATGTATAGGATACATTAAGTGTTTATAACATAGCATAGTTACCCTTTATGGATATGAATAAGTGCAGAATGTAACATGCCATATATAATATAATACACAGGTTACGTTTTTCAGATCCCAGACTTGGATGTCAGGAAATTGCAGGGGAGCAGGACCCTTTTGGTTGACGACTTCTGCTACATTTCCCTTTTATCTGAGTTACAGTTCATCTCCTCTTCCCACCTTATTTTCACTCTATAGCCAAAGCTTTTATCTTGTGTATTAAAACAAAGGAAATGTTTTCTTTCACTCAGCTCATTGTTTTATGTTCCATTTGACCATATCCATTTGTTTAACAAAAAATCACAATTCTTTTGCCTTTTTACTTTTGCCCTTTTTTATTGTGGAATTTTAATTCACATGAAAAATACTCATCATCAAGCCTGGATGACATAGCAAGACCCTGTCTCTACAAAATTTTTTTTTAAAAATTGGCTGGGGCCGGGCACGGTGGCTCATCCCTGTAATCCCAGCACTTTGGGAGGCCGAGGTAGGTGGATCACCTGAGGTCAGGAGTGTGAGACCACCCTGGCCAGCATGGTGAAACCTCATCTCTACTAAAAATACCAAAATTAGCTGGGTATGGTGGCGGGCGCTTGTGTTCCTAGCTACTTAAGAGGCTGAGGCATGAGCATCACTTGAACCTAGGAGGCAGAGGTTGCAGTGAGTCAAGAGATCACACCACTGCACTCCAGCCTGGGTGACAAGAGTGAGACTTTGTCTCAAAAAAAAAAAAATCCTTATGATTGCATTCATAAACTGACTTGATATTTGGTTTCTTCATCTGAATGTCCATGACAGAAAATTAGGGAAACTTGTGGTAATCATATTCCTTGGGGTCACCACGTCTGTCCCCCTGCCCATCGGGAAAAACCCCCTGGTCTCTGACTTTGTGTCACTTCTTTTCCATCCCTCTTTGCTTGCTGCACTCAACCAGGAACAGCCATGCTCTTCCGGTCATGTGCTCAGGCTGAGCAAGGGCTTATGTGACTGCAGTGGAATCCGGCATATCACTCATCTCAAGGCTCCCTGTGTACTCCATCCAGTTCACATGATAGAGTGGCCATGTTCATCTAGCAGGGACCCCAAGGAGCCCAGCCACACAGAGGTAGCACCAGCAGCTTATAGGACCTGGGCACCTCTCCCTCCAGTGCTGGCCAGGCTTGGTTAGCCATGGCCAAGTAGGCCTCCAAACCATGGCCAGAATCACTCCCTGATGTCCTGTCTTTTAGAAAAAGCATCCTCATTCATTCTTTCATTTGATGGATATTTATTAAGTGTCTACCTGTATGCCATCCACTGTTCTAAGTACTGGGGTCTTGTCAGTGAAGAACAACGAAAGATCCCCACTTACTTGGAGGCAATAAACTAATAGATAGCTAAGATATTAGAAAGTGTGATAAAGGTCGGGCACAGTGGCTCATCCCCATATCCCAGCACTTTGGGAGGCTGAGGCAGGCAGATCACTTGAGGTCAGGAATTTGAGGCCAGCCTGGCCAACATGGTAAAACCCCGTCTCTACTAAAAATACAAAAATTAGCTGGTTGTGGTGGTACATGCCTGTAATTCCAGCTGCTCAGGAGGCTGAGGCACATGAATCGCTTGACCCTGGGAGGTGGAGGTTGCAGTGAGCCGAGATTGCGCCACTGCACTCCAGTGTGGGTGACAAAGTAAGACTCCATCTCAAAAAGAAAGTGTGTTAAACTGTGGAAAAAAAAAAGAAAGAAAGAAAAGGTAGAGCACAATATGAGGGACCTGAAGGGTAGAGCAAGAAGTGGGAAGCTGCTTTGATGCTAAATGGGGTGGTCAGAATCAGCTATTCTGCTGCTGTAAGTGAAAGAAATACTAAAAATTTCTGTCTGAGTGAAGAAATGAAGCCATATTAAGTGCTTGTCATGTTCAGACTGGTCTTCTACTGCCTAAATGATAAAAGCCCATCAATAGATAGGTAAGAGGGCATGAGATGGCAGCTGAGGACTTTCTTCCAACTGTCAACATGATTTCTGTTGTCCAGACAAAAATAAAAAATCAGACAAAGTACAACACAAGAGTTGTAAACACTTAATGTAAACTATGGCCTTTGGATGATAATGATGTAAGGGTTTGTCAGTCATAACAACAGTACTGGTCTGGTGCAGGAGACTGACAGTGGGAAAGGCTGGGGGCCAGTGTGAGGGAAACAGGATATAAATGGAAACTCTCTGTGTAATCTTGTTGGGAACCTAAAACTGCTCTTAAAATCTTTTTTTAAACTCAGACATATTTTTGGCATTACCCTTTTTTTTATTGGAAAGGAAAAATGAAAACCTTTCATTTTATTAATAATTCTGTATTCCACTCCTATATTTTCCTCTCTTGGATGATGATGGTGATATTATTTCTCACTTTTCAAAATAATACCCTGGACTGAGTATGGGATCAGCAGCTTCTGCTCCTAGTTTTCAAAAACAATTCTACTATTGATTGAAAAATTGAGCACTGCAAGATTGGAAGGGGACTTCTTGTAACATCTAGCCTGAACTCTTGACTCACACAGTATTTTACCCAAAGTATTCAAGAGTCAAGTCCTATTGCTAAACATTGATAGAGACTCTAATCCCATAACCCTCTTGGGTACTTACTATAAACCACTCCTTGCTTACACATTCATCTGAAATGAAAACTGGTAAAAAATTGCCAGTTTGTTGAAGTATACTGAGAATAGTGTATCACAACTGAGAGATGATGAATCCAAACTCTCAGGCTAATTTTGTATTCATTGGGAACCAGAAAACACAATAAAGGTAACATTGTCAAATCAAAAAAGTAACAAATTGGGAGCAGGTTTGTTTTCACAAAAAGTTTTAGGTACTTTTTTCTATGAACAAGGAAGAATGAAAGCATAAAGCCATGATTGATAGTGCTCCAAGGCAGTTGGTGGTTTTGTGGCATGGGTATAGAACTCTCTATCACCGAAGAGAAAATATTTTTGAAAATGATTTAGCCAAGTAGGACACTGAAGAGTTCTGACACAGTAATATATTACATCTGGTGTGCTTAGCCCAAAGGTTTTTAGGTTTTTAGGAGTTTGCAGGTCTGAAACTGAAAAATCTACTAAGAGATTATGATTTTAATATTTCTTAATAGAGAGAATTATAACAATAGCATCCTCTCTCTTCCATGTGTAAAAAGAAAAAGGATCATACAACATTCTAGGTAAAGAAAGAAAGTGGCTTCCAGCTATAAAGGCTACTGTTCACACACACTCTTCCTGTGAATGTCCTTCTGCAGAAGTGAGTGAAAATGGGTGTTTAAATCATTAGGGAAAGAGCTGAGGAAATTTTTCTGGAATGAGCTGCTTCTGGACTTGGAATGCAGATTTTCCATGCGTTGCTTGATTGTCTTCCATATATCAACATTTGTATAAAGAAATTCATAACAGTAGCAGAAAATTTGAGAGCTTTTCCTAAGCCTTTTTATTTTTTTTATCACTGCCGACCTTTTGAAACCCCATAGCTATGGAAATCATCTATTCATAGAAGGAGAAGTAAACAGTTTCCATGAAGCCAAAAAATAGGCACAAGACTGCCAAAAATTGAAGTCTGTGACCAGGCTAGCTGACCCTGTGTACCTTATACCGACACCCACTCATTCTCTGGGCACTGGGCGTCCTGCCTCTATTTTGGTGACTCCCTTGATGTTACAACAACCTCAGTCCTTTTTAGATCATGGAAGGTTATTGTAAGCAGTGTTCTTGTACATGAGAACTAAACTGTAATGCTTCATACATATATTCCAGAAACAGTTGCTTTTTAGACATCTGATCAAATATTAAATGGCTATCTTGATCTCCCAGTGTCAGTGGACTGGAGATAAATTGTATATCTGATTGCATGATTTTATTAAAACAGTAGCAATAATTATGTATAATAGCATTCACTGAGTTCTTATTACAAGCCAGGCAGTATGTTAAGTGCATTGCACCTGTCTTCTCATTTAATCTTCACAACAAACCTTTAAGTAGGTTGAGTATTAATTGGTACGATTTTGGCTGCAATAAACATCTTAGAGTGAGGAAACTTATACGAATGAGAAGTATAGTACAAGATTGTTACCTCTTGGCTCCTATAGGTCCCTATTTAAATGCTATTTCTTTAGTAAACCAGTTTCTGTCTTTTCCCAGATTCACTCACCCTGTAATGAATGAATGAATTCACTTCCTGTTCTCTTTTTTGCTTTTTTCTCTTTACCAACTTATTCTACTTCTTTATCTTGTTTAGTGTTCCTTGTCACACTCCACTGCTAGACCTTAAGACCATTGACACAGGAATTTGTTTTCTGTATTTTTTACAGTTCTGTATGCCTTTGGGAATACAGATGGTACTCAATTTATGAAAGGGTTATGTCTCTTAAACCTATCATAAGTGGAAAGTCAAAAATACATCAAATACACCTAACCTACCGAACATTATAGTTTAGCCTAGCCTGCTTAAATATGCTCAGAACACTTACACTAGCCTATAGTTAGGGAAAATCATCTAGTACAAAACAAACTAATTTTATAATAAAGTGTTGAATATCTCATGTAATTTATTGCACTGAAAGTGAACAACAGAAAGGTTGTATGGGAACCAGAAGTACAGTTTCTACTGAATGCGCATTGCACTTCTACTGTCATAAAGTAAAAGAATTGACCACGCACAATGACTCATGCAGGTAATCCCAGCACTTTGGGAGGCCGAGGCAGGCATATCACCTGAGGTGAAGAGTTCGAGACCATCCTGACCAACATGGTGAAACCCTGTCTCTACTAAAAATACAAAAAAAGAGCCAGATGTGGCAGCACACACCTGTAGTCCAGCTACTTGGGAAGCTGAGGCAGGAGAATCACATGAGCCCAGGAGGCCAAGGTTACAGTGAGCCAAGGTCACACTGTTGTACTCCAGCCAGGGTGATAGAGCAAGACTCCATCCCAAAACAAACAAACAAACAAAAAATCCCAAGTGGAACTATCCTAAGTTGGAGACCATCTGTAATTAGCTGGGACACAATAAGTATTGTGAATGAATAAAAGAAGGGAGAGTCTGTAGCTCATCATGGACTGCTAGGAAACATTCTTAATAAGATTACTCCAAACTGAACATGATGTTCACTTCTGTGAAGCCTTCCCTATTTTTTGAAGTCTTAATTCTCTAATGCACACCCTGCATAACTACTGGGTGTTGATAGTGGTGAAGAAGTTTGGCTGTTGAGTTTGGCTACGTGGGCTTGAACTCTTATTCCAGCACTTCCAAGCTGTGTGAACTTGGTAAGTTACTAAACCTTCAGTGCTTCAGTTCCTGCTCTGTATAATAATAATAGCAATGTGTGTTGGCAAGTATCTGCAGAGAATGGAGTAGCCCATAGAACACAGTCAATGAATGTGAGCTATTGTTACTATTTTAGCACTTCTTATACTAGTACCTTAGTTACAGTAGTCCTCCCCTATCTGCAGTTTTACTTCATGTGGCTTTAGTTACCCATGGTCAACCACAGCCCAAAAATATTGCAGTATTTTGAGAGAGACCACAATCACATAACTTTTGTTACAGTATGTTGTTATAATTGTCCTGTTTTATTGTTTCTATTAATTCTTCCTGTGCCTAATTTATACATTAAACTTTATCATAGGCATGTATGTATGTATGTATGTATGTATAGGAAAAATAAAGATAGTATATATGTGGTTCAGTACCATTTGCAGTTCCAGGCACCCACTGGGGATTTTGGAACATATCCTCCACGAATAAAAAGGAATGACTGTATTGTCATTGGTTTCTTTACTATGTGAGCAACTAAAAGGAGGGAAACATTTAACAACTATTTTATTTTTATATTGTCAGTGCTTACAATATATATAACATGCAGATTAAATAAGTATTTGTGAAGGAAATTGTATGATATTTCCAAGTTCATGTCCTGATATTGATGAATTACCATATTCTATTTTTTAACCTCAAATTTATTTTAAATCACATAGAACATAGTATAGTAACTCACTTATACATAATTTGCTTTAATTCTTCGCCCTTTGTTTTCCGCAAGAGTTTCATATGACTCTTTCCCATTCACCCATGAAGTAGTTCCAGCTTCAAGTCATTCCCTGTAATCAAGTGCTAGTAAGCTGACAGCCAGCACTGATGCTTGTTTGCATTTGAGCATTGGAGCTGTTATTTCTAGAGGTACATGGTCTGTTTTCTGTGGTTTTATAAATGATCTTTCTTGGCCTCTTATTTGAATATAGAAAGAGAAAAATTAGAATAGTGAAAAAAGTGAGAATTTTTTGGCTGATTTTATGTTGCCTCTGGGGCCTAACTGTCAAAAAGATGAATCTGGAGTTTGATATATTTGGCCTGTGTTTAGGGCTTTCTCCCCGTCCTCACTGGCAGCACCTCTTAGTGTGAGAAAAGCTATATGAAAAGAGAACGTGCACAGCATGGATCTAAATTTAGAAGACACTTATTTTTCTTAATCCCAGGTATAGATATGTAAAACTATTACATCAATTCAGAGGCAATCCAATGGTTATATGTATTTATGTAAAGACAAAGTAATAGAGCACTTTGAAAACTTAGAACAGTGTAAAACAAAATGTATATTTCACATTTATCTTTTGTGAGTAATTAGAAGAAATTTGCAAATGAAGTTAAGATTTTATTTTAATATCTAAAGAACTTTTTCTGAACATCATGGAATTTATTTATAATGGAGTTAAAACACCCCACTTTTTAGGACAGTTCCTTATATCATACTAAACTGTAATTCTTTACCTACAGGAGTAGAAAAGTAAATTTTGGGGGCTTTCTTCTTTTTTTCTCTCAGAAATTTTAGGAGGTTCTTTTCTATAACAAATTCAAATCCTCCTCTTACACTTTTTCTGTTTTATACACTGTCAGCCCATGGTGGAAAGAAATAGGAATAAAATGTCTTTGAATTTATAAATATACTTTGATTCTCTTTTTCTGTAAAGAATCACAGATGACTTATATAGTGTTTATGGTTTTTGCTTTTGTTTAAAAAATATGCTGTGTGTTTTGTTAAATATGTACTACTTTTCAGTCTAATTCAGAATATTGCTTTACAATGTCCCAGATACCCAGTTTTGAATTTTCATGTATAATATCAAGGTTGTATTGTAATTGAACAAACATCTGGCACACACAATGGCTTCCTCATGCAGCACCCCTCAACTCCACCCCTTTTCTCCATTCATGGAGTTGGAAGATGCATGCCCAGCACAAACTGCATGTTTTCAAACTTGTTAATGACACTAATGCCCTTTCCAGATACAAAACCTAAGCTTTGTGAGCTCCCTCAATCAGGAAAACTGTTTGGAACAAACCACTTTCCCCATTTTCTTGGTCATTCACTGAATGAGCTTGTCAATATAGTTCAAACGGTAAATGCTGGCATACTTGGATTAAAAAAAAAAATCTAAACTGAATTCTGTCATGAGGATTTTCATCCTTGACCTTATTTGGGATAATAAAGAGAGAAGCTCCTTCTATACATTTACCGTGCTTCTTTGTCTTCAAGGCCTATTGGAAATGAGAATGAGGGATGTAATTTATTTATTTATTTTGAGACAGAGTCTGACTCTGTCACTCAGGCTGGAGTGCAGTGGTGCAGTCTCAGCTCATTGCTGCCTCCACCCCCTGTGTTCAATTCTCCTGCCTCAGCCTCCCCAGTAGCTGGGATTACAAGCATGCGCTACCATGCCTGGCTAATTTTTGTATTTTTTTTTTATGAGAGAGAGGCTTTACCATGTTGTCTAGGCTGGTCTCAAACTCCTGACTTCAGGTGATCTGCCCACCTTGGCCTCCTAAAGTGCTGGTATTAAAGGTGTGAGCCATAGCACCTGGCCAATATAATTTAAATACTTTAAAAATTCTTAGGACTCTTGGGTATTCAAAAAAAAATGAAAATGTTTAAAAATGAATTTTATATTTTACCCTTATGTAAAAAAAAAATTACTGTTTATTTTTAAACGTTTGAAAGGGCATGTGGAGTAGGGAAAGGGGCCTGGGAGCCCACTCTCAGTGGTTCAGATAGACTCTGGGGAAGGAATGAGTCCAATGAGGGCCCTGGAGACCTGGACTGATCCAGACCCATTGTCTCCTTATGAATGCTTTACAGTAAACTATGACCCATATTTTGTACATGAAATATGTCCTACTTCTATCTTCCATCATTTTTTAAAACATTCATAATTCCAAAGCCTGATATCTTAGAATTATTATTAGGATTTCATTCTGTTCTGGATACATAGCAATGCTGTTATAATTCTAAGAAAATGATTTTTTAAATTCCGTAATAATTCTCCATCACCTTCTACAAGACTAAAGAACAGTATTCACTGGAGACAGAAGATTCAAATAAGTCTTCTGTCATCTACAAATGGAGTTGAGTTTTTAAGGAAAGCTATATTAAATTACATATGTTTCTTATTTTTGCTTACATTCCTATTCATTTTGCAGTTGGAGAAAAATAAGTTCCATGTATTAGAATGTCTTACAATAAGCAGATAGGAAGTGGTGGTCAACATTACTACTCAGAGTGCCTTAATATTTCAGTCTAATATATGTGCCACAGTACCTCTAACCCATGGGAAATAGAGAAGCTAAATTAGCTTTTGAAATGCTAAGACAGCCTTTGGCCAGGAAATGCAGCAATGTGAATTATCTCTTTTTTTTTTTTCAGTAAATGTTTAAATTTGTGTTTAAAATGCATGTAGAAAAGTGCCTAAATCGTAAGGTGACCGCTTGGCAAGCATTTATAAAGTGTGCATACCTGGTAACCAGCTCCCTGAACCTCCCTTGAACTTCCTCATGATATTCTCCACCCTCATTATCCTCAGTATTGGGAATACTCATACTTACCACTCTCCTGACGTCATTACTGTAGATTCATTCTGCCTGGTGTATTAACCCATTCTCACACTACTATGAAGAAATACCGGAGACTGGGTAATTTATAAATATAAAAGGTTTAATTGACTAACAGTTCATTGCTGGGGGGCCTCAGGAAACTTTCAGTCGTGGTGGAAGGCAAAGGAGAAGCAGTGACCTTCTTCACAGGGTGGCAAGGTGGAGTGAGTGCAAGCAGGGGAAATGCCAGGCACTTATAAAACCGGTTATCAGATCTCATGAGACTCACTATCATGAGAACAGCATTGGGGAAACCAGTCCCATGATGCATTTGCCTCCACCTGGTCTTGACTCATGGGGATTACAATTCAAGGTGAGGTTTTTGGATAGGGACACAGCCAAACCATATCACCTGGTTTTGAGCATTAGCTGCATGTAATCATAATATGTACACCTTTGTGTCTGGCTTCTTTCTTTCAACGTTATATTTGTAAGGGTCATCTGTCTTGTCATAGGTAGTAGTCCATTTATTTTCATTGCTACATAGTATTTCATTGTATACTGTATTATGTGTCCATTTTACTATTGATGGTCATTTGGCTTGCTTCCTATTTGAGGCTGTTATGAATAAACTTCCTGTGAATATTCTTGAACATGTCTTTTAGTGGGCATAATCACTAGTTCCAGTTGGATATCACTATGAAGTGTAATTGCTGGGTCACAGAATATATATATATATATATATATATATATATATATATGTTTCACTTGCATATATATGGCCAGTTTTTCAGAGTACCAGTTTATATAGCTACCAGCAAAGGGTGAGAGTCTCAGATCCACATTATCATCAATAATTGGTATTGTCATTCCTCTTAAGGTTTAGCCATACTGAGTAAAGGTATCTCATTATGGTCTCAATTTGTGTTTCCCTGGTGAAGATATATTTTTAACAACTTGTCATGCCCTTATTGGCTCTTTGGATATTGTTTCTATTATCTAATTCTGCATCACAAACTTCTTCAAACTGAAGTGCTCAAAACAACTATTTTAATGGCAACTTCAGGTGAACTCAAGTTGTTAATTTTAATGAAGTCTGGTTTTTTAATTATCTTATTTCAGTTCAGTATTTTTTCCGTCCAGAATCTTTGCAAACCCTAAAGTCATTAAGGTACTGTTTTTTCGTCTTCTAAAAGCTTTATTGTTTTACATGTTAAATTTGGATTTGTAAGGCCCCTGAAGCTTTTTGCATATGGTGAGAAACAGGGGTCAAAATTTCTTCATTTCCTAAATGGACGTCAAATTAGGTCATCACTATTTATTGAAAAGAGTGCCTTTTTCCCACTAATGTAAAATGTTTTTGTTAACCATGGGGTCAAATATGTATAAATATATTTCTGCACTATTCATATTATTTAATAGTATTATCTGTCTTTTTTACCAATCGTACATTGTCTTAGTTACAGTAGCTTTGTTATGAATTTTAATGTTTTGTGCTGTCAATTCTAAATTCTTCAATTCTGTTCCTGAGATTGTCACAGCTATTCTTGGTCCTTTTTATTTCTATATAAATTTTATAACTAGGTGATCAGTTTTTACAAAACTGCTGGGATTTTGATTGGAATTGCATTTAATCAATATATCAATTTGGGGAGATTTGACATTTTACAGTATTGAGTCATCTAATCTGTGAATACAACACATCCCTCTATTAGGGTTTCTTTCATTTGTCTTAGTGTTTTGTTGGAGATTTTTGTATAAAGCCTTGCACAGCTTATTTAAGACTTATTCCTAGGCCTTTAATATTTGTATGTGATGGTGAATGGTATTAAAATTTTTTTACACTTTTAATTGTTTACTAGTATATAGAGCTAAATTTAATTATTGTACATTGAACTTGTATCCATGACCTTGCTAAATCTACTAATTAAATCTTGTTAATTCTAGCAGTTTATATGCAGATTCCTTTGTATCTCCTACATACACAATTATGTTATATAAGTAATGCTAGTTTTATTACTTCTCTTCTGATAAGCATACTTTTATTTCCTTTTCATGTCTTACTGTACTGTCCAGGACCTCTACTGCAATGTTGACTAGAAGTGGTAACAGCTTGCTTGTCTCTTTCCTGATATATCAGCAGGGAAGACATTTAATATGATGCTTTCCACAAGTTTTTTTTTTTCTTAATAGATATTCTTTATCATATAAATAAATTCCCTTTGATATCTGATTTGCTAATGTTCTTTATCATGCATGGTTTTGAATTTTAACAGATGACTTTTCTGCATCTATTGAAATAATTATATTATTTTCATCTTTATTCTGTTAATGTGGTAAAATACCACATTAACAAGATAAAAGTTTGTTTTAAAACAAGATAAAAGTTTGTTTTCCTTATAGCAGTCTAAGCTTCAGTAATCTAGGGCTGACAATACAGGTCTATAATACAGGGACCCAGACAAGATCTATTTTGTTGCTTTGCTCTTCTGGACTCATATTTTCTCTATCATGGTCTAGGATGGTAAGCTATACACCCACCATCACGTGCATATTCTAACCATATATTTTTTTTTTTAGTGAAAATACTCTCACATTGTTATAATAAACCCAAAGGGCGTGATATAGCATCCTTCTTATATATCACTGGGATAAAATTACTAATATTTTGTCTAGAATGTTCACATTTGTGTTCATGAGAGAGATTAATCTTTGATTTTTCTTCTTGTTAATGTCCTTATGAAGTTGTGAAGTCAAGATCATGAGAGTCTCATAAAATGCGTTTGGAAGCATCCCCTCACTCTGTTTTTTGGAAAAGTTTATTTAGGATTGATATTGTTACTTCTTCCTAAAATTCCTTGAAGAATTCACAAGTAAGGTCGTTTGTGCCGGGCATGTTTGTTTTTGCTTTGTTTTGTTTTTGTGCCTATGTGTTATAAAGGTTTTTAAATTGCAGTTAAGATTTCATTAACAGTTAAAATAATATTCAGGCTTTTGACTTTTCATGTCAGTTTCACTAAGTTTTGTTTTTCAAGGAGTTTATCCATTTTAGGTAAAATTGCACATTTATTTGCACAGCTATTTATCTCTTCTCTGTATAATATGTAGTGATGTCTTTTTTTAAATTTTAGTAATTTGTGCTTCTGTTTTGCTCTTGATCAGTTTTCCTAGGGTTATTAGTCTTCAGAGAAACAACTTTTGTTGATTTTTTTCTATTTTTCTTTTCTATTTTATTAATTTTTGCTTTTATATTTATTATTTTTTCTATATTATTTTTTATATTTATACTTTGGGGTTTAAATTGTCTTTATTTCTAGCTACTTGAAGTAGATCTTTATGTAATTAGATTTTCAATCTTCTAATATTTGTATTTATAGTTGTATATTTCCTTCTAAGAATGGCTTTATCTGCATCCATAAGTTTTGATATGTTATATTTTGTTATTTACACAAAATATTTCTAAAGTTCATTTTAATTTTTTTTCTTTGACCAGTGAATTATTTAGAAGTGTTTTGCTTAATATCCAGATGTTTGAGTATTTTCTGGTTAGCTTTTTGTTACTGATTTCTACCTTAAAACCACTATGGCCAGAGAATATACTCTAAGTGACTTCAATCCTTGAAATTTGTTATGGAACAGAATATTATCAATTTTAGTAAATAGTTCTTGTCTGCTTGAAAACAATGTGTATTATGCAGTTGAACCTATATGTCAATTAGGGCCAGTTTGTAAATTGTGTTGTTAAAATCATTTATATCCCTACTGATTTTTTGTCTGCTTACTATGTAAATGTCTGAGGACTATATTATAATCTCCCATTATTATTATGGAGATTTATCTGCTTCTTATTTTTATTTATATATTTTATGAAAATGTAATTAAATATAGAATTGTTGTATCTTCCCAGCATAGTCACCTTTTCATCTCTTTGAAATGTCTTTTTTTTTCTGTGCCAATGCATCTTGCCTCCGAGCCTATTTTTGTCTTTTATTAGTAAAGCTACATGTGCATTTTTCCTCTTTTTCCACCTTTCCATATTCACATATTGAAAGATTTTTCTCTTGTAACCAGCATATAGTTGTTTTCTAATACAGGCTGACAATCCTTGTCTTTTAATTGAAGCATTTGGTCAATATACATTTAATATAATGAATGGTATTAGGGGTTTAAATCTATGGTTTACCTTTTGTTTTTATTTTATCTGTTCTTTGTTCCTTTTTCATTCCTTTCTTTTCTTTGCCTTATTTTGGAGTATTTATTTTTTATTTTACGATCCCCCCACCACTTTGTTTCTGTATGATTTTTAACTGAACAGTGTATGAAAGGAAATACAATGCACCAAAAATTAAGATAAGTTTAGAATCTCAAATATATTTACCCAAGATCTACTTTCACATAATAAAAAGTGAAATTATATACAAAGTTATTTGTATACAGTAAAAAAGTCCATCATAAGATAAAAAGCATTTTTCACTGGCAATTTACCATTTGTATTTGAGGAAGTGATTTGGTCCAAAGTGTTTTACTTTTCATTCAGTAGAATATCTGAATTAATGTTCAGCACATTTTACTTTTGGGCAGAGTCTCCAGACTTTTATAAGTGGAACAAACTTTGTATGTAGGAAAACTCAGTTATATTAAAAAGCGTTTTAAAGGGTTTTATGTGTATTTTTTTGTTTTGAGGGTTTTGGCTTACATTTGCTTGTTTGTAATAGTAATTGTTGAGAATTGCAATGACCTCTTAACTTAAATATGTGTGTACTATTAATTAATAATTATCAGTAGCATTTTATTTTACATAACATAATTTCAAGCAAAACACTTTATCTCAAAATGAAACAATATTTTCATTCAGAAAAAAATACTAAAATGTTGCAAGTTTTTAATATTTTAAAAATATTTATGAATATTTTATTTTTGTTTGTACAATTGTATTTCACTTAAATGTTATTTCTGTTAGGGTGGAGTATATCTTTATACTTAAGTAAAATAATTAAAATTTTTCTTTAAGTATCCTCAAATAGTAGATTGCAAGTATGTAATTTTTCTGATTTTAAGAGTAACATAAGCCAGGTGTGGTGGTAGGTACCTGGAGTTCCAGCTACTTGGGAGGCTGAGTGGGGAGAATCATTTCAGCTTAGGAGTTTGAGGCCAGACCAGGCTGGGTGATGCAGTGAGACCACACCTCAAAAAAAAAAGAGAGAGAGAGAGAGACAATCATTACAAAAAAAAATTTAGAAAATTCTGAGAAATATAAAGAAAAGATCATTTATCCGTCTGTGATAACCAATGCTCATATTTGACATACTTCTTCTTTAATAGTGTTTAGTATTTAAAAATAAAATTATATACTTTATTTTTCATTAGTATTATTTGTATTTTCTAATATTATTTAAAACCCTTTGAAAATGATGACCACATAATTTCATTACATAATTATATTATAAATTTTGTAATGTATGTTCCTGATTGTGGACATGCATGGTGTTTTCTCTATGTTACTGTTGTTTAATGCTCTAACAATCTATAAATACACTGTTTATAAATATTTATTTTCAGCAATGATTATGTTCCTAGACTAGGTTCTAAGACATTGAATGACAAGTTCAAAGGCTGTTAGCACCTTGATGGGTGTTAACATGTGTGGCCTCTATGTTTTCCAAAGTCTACCAGTTTCTGCTTCCACCGGCACCAAATGAGACCTCCCAGCTCCTAACACTTTCTCCAGAAAGAAGCTCATATTCATTTTTTCCTCTGTTAATTTGATAAGGAGAAAGTGATGTCTCATGTTAACTTGCCTTTATTATCAGTAAGGCTGACTACTTGTATACCTAGCTACTTTCTTCTGCACAATGTTTTTTGCCTGAGGTAGAATATTAGTGTTTTCTAATGGATTTATGTATTTGAGGTATAATAATCATTTATCAATGTTTTACAGATAGTTCCCTCATTCTTTAATTTGCCTTTTAATTTTATAGTGCTTTTTTCACTGCTCTTTGTAGTTTTTTCTATTCTGTTGTAATCACTTTTGTATATTTATCTGTATTTTTATAGTGTTTAATCTTTTATGGTGTTATTTTATATTTGATTCTTTAATATATCTAAAATACAAAATCGAACATTTTCTCTTTTTTTGAGACAGAGTTCTGCTCTTGTCACCCAGGCTGGAGTGCAGTGGTGCGATCTCTGCTCACTGCAACCTCCGCCTCCAGAATTCAAGCAATTCTCCTGCCTCTGCCTCCTGAGTAGCTGGGATTACAGGTGCCCACCACCACGCCTGACTAATTTTTGTTTTTTTTAGTAGAAATGGGGTTTCACCATGTTGGCCAGGCTGGTCTCGAACTCCTGGCCTCAGGTGATCCGTCTGTCCCGGCTTCCCAAAGTGCTGGGATTACGGGCATGAGCCACCACACCTGGCCCGAACATTTTCTTGCTCATCATTTTGTTGTCTTCTATCTGAAGAGCTTTTCAAGTGTGCCTTTGATAATTTCTAACACAAGTTCCTACATTGTAAATCCTGTTTTTAAAACTACCTTCCATGCAGCATTTTAATGTAACCATTGCTATTGAATGAGAAGATAATTGGTTGGGTCACCAATTATTTTTCTAGCCCAGCTCCATTGCTGTGGTGGTTCTTTGTCCTGTGCTCTGGTTTTGGTGATGTTTCATCTTTGTTGACTCTTCATAAATATTTATGGAGGGACAAGAAGAGATTGTATGTTAAGACACATTTTCAGCATAAGATTGGGTCAAAAAAGCTTCCAGTAGTCTCCTGCTGAGCCTTGAAGCACTTGGAGGACAGATGAAAGTCATCTGGGTAAAAACTGTAATATAGATGCAATAGGAGGGAATGTGTTCCTGGCAGAATAAATGCCACAAACAAAGATTTGGAAACATGAAATATTGCATAGGATTAGGGATACTATAAGTAAATTTGATTTAATTCAGTAATTTAATTTATATATTTTTAAGTACAGTGTTTCTCTTTTCCAGGCTGCTTTTTGACAATGGGATTAGTGGAGCAGGAGAAAAGTCAGGATATGTTCTAGGATATTGTTATAATAGCTCAAGCCATACATATTGGTAGCTCAGGCTAGAACAGTGGCAACTTGATGGAGAGAAATGAATGACTCAAAAGTGCTTTGGAGATAAAGCCTGGTACTAAATTAGAACATAGAGTTGGACCAGATGTAGGACATGGAAGAAAGGAACTGTTGAAGAGAGGTCATAGGTCCTGGTTTTAGTAAGTTGGTATTTGGTGGCACTATTTGCTGACATGGTAAAAAATGAAGTAATTTGTAAAGATCAAGAGTGTGATTTGGTTATATTAAATTAGAGTTGCCTGTGAAATATCTATGTGGGTGTGTCTGATAGAGAATTGGATCAAGTTAATTTTAATGTTCAGAAGAGAAGTCTAATCTGTAGATAAAAACTGGAAGTCGTCAGATATAGATCATATTTGAAGCCATCAGAATGGATGAGGCCGCCAAGAGAGATTATAGAATGAGAAAAAAAGAAGGCCTAGGACTAAACTCTGAGAAACTCTTAACATGTAGGGGTCGAGAAAAAGAGACCCTGTAGGAATAGTCCAAGGATTAAGAGGAATCCCAGGAGGTATGGTACTATAGAATCCAAAGGCAGAGTGTTCTTCAAGAAGGAGAGAGTGGTCAACTGCATTGAATACTATTGAGAACTCTACTAAGAGGACAAGAAGAATCCTTTAGGTTTTACAAAATGGTGACCTTATCAGATGCTGCCTCAGCAGAATCTTGTACTCAGGAGCCACTCAAGAATGAATGAGAACTGATGGAGTAAACACAGCATGCATAGATAAGTCAAGAACCTTGGCTCTTAAAAAGGAGTGAGAGATAGGAATGATCCAACAGAGAGGGAAAGAAGGTGATGCAGGGTCAGAGGCCAGATGGGAAAGCAAATAACTTGACCACCCAAGTATGGAAAAGCTCAGACAGCATGTGGCAAAGGCCTTTATGCCATTACCCATGAAAGAAAACTGAAGACATTTAAGCAGAGGACTATTTGATTGGAGTGTTTCAATAGGTAAATTATTCTGTCATCATGGTAGACGAATGTAGGGTCTCAGTGAGTGTCTGACAGCACCATTGCAGGAATTTGAGTGAAAGGTAATGTGGCCTTGAATAAGGTTGGAGAGGAAATGAGAGACTGGAGATATCACTGAAAGATAAAATCGTAAGGAGGTGGTGACTGGATGTGGAGCAGTAATCAAGGATGACTCCCACACTTTTGGGTAACTAGGATGATATATGTGATTTTTAGGATGTTCCCATAGGATGTCTTTATGGATGGTGAATGTCTGTTGTCTACACAGTGGTTGACAAAAATGGAGCAAAGTTTTGGTTTAGTTTCTCTAGAATATAGAATTGGGGCTTGTCTGCGTGATTTTTAAAGAATAATTTATGCAGGCTGGACATGGTGGCTCACACCTGCAATCCCAGCACTGGTAGGCCGAGGTGGGAGGATCACTGGAGCCCAGGATTTTGAGATCAGCCTGGACAACATAATGAGACCTCATCTCTATGAAAAAAAAAAAAAAAAGTGCCAGGCATGGCAGCACACACCTGTGGTCCCAGCACACACCTGTGGTCCCAGCTATTTGACAGGCTGTGGTAGGAGGATCGCTTGAGCCCAGGAGGTTGAGGCTGCAGTGACCTATGATCATGCCACTGCTCTCCAGTGTGGGCCAGAGAGTGAGACCCTGTCTCTAAAATAAATAAGTAAATCTTTTTGAAAGTAGTAGATCTCCAGGCTTGGGGGCGGGGGAAAAGATGTCTCATTGGCCAGCCTTATTTTCTAGAAGGTAATTACTGGAAAGTTGAATTTCAAATAACTTGTTACCTCTGTCATTTCTTACTGCTTATCTTAAGCTGCTAGCTTTCAAAACAGACTTGTGACCATCAGAGTCTCTGTGTTTTTTTTGCCGACAGAGACAACATGGTAGTCAGAATCTACCCAGGGAAGTCGTTTACTGTTTCTGGCCTATTCCCCTCTCCTAGAACAAAGTTATTTTCCATAACACATATGGCCCATATTCCCCAGCCTTGTCGATGTTGCCAGACCTCAGTGGACCTTTTTTAAAAGGTTCTTCCCATATCCTATTGTATTGTCTGGACCATCTCCAAATCCAGTTTTTAATTTCCTATTGGCTAAATTTTATTTTCTTTCTTTAGGCCTCATGCTCATCTTCCGCTTAATGCTGGCTCCCCTCCGATGCTGTGAGAGAGACCTTAATCGCTTTTGGGCCAGCAGCCATGCCATTTTAAAATTCTTTTGGGCAGTGATTCAGCTGGTTTAACATCTTTCAATCCCACTTCTTGGCTAAGATTTACTGTCTCCTAGCCGGCTTCCTTTCCTTTCAGAAAGGAGTGTGAGGGCTGCATTTCCAGTGTAAGCCCCTTTTCTTCGGATCTGGTTTCCTAAGATTCTGGCACCAGATACTTAACCAATTCCAGTTGGTTAGGAAGTTCTGAGCTAAAATAGCAGGCCATTTTCCTCTTATAAAGAGATCTGGGAGCACCAATGCTAGACATGGTCCTGTCTAAGTCCTTGGACCTCCTAAGACTTGCAACCATGGGTGCCTGATGTGTTTTCTTCCAAGGGTCTCCTACAAAAATATCCTCTTCAAGTATCTAGATTTCAAGTATAATGATAGTTCTTCTTTTGAGGGGCAAAGATGCCTAAGTCTTATTTAAGGACAAGAAGACTTGGTTAAACTAGAAGGCAGTAAGTGATGAGTCAAAGAGTAACAGATGGTATATTCTGACCTCCATCTTCATAATGGACAAACTGCTGTGTGCTTGTTGGGCTCACAATTTGGTGAGTTCTGTTCACCATCTAGGACCAACCTTTTACAACCATCAGAATAAGGAATAAGGAAGAAGAAAGTCAGAGAATAAGGAAGAGAATAAGGAAGAAGAAAGATTCAGAAGATTGTTCTTTGGCCAGGTCCTGTTCCTCGGCCAGCTCTCCCACAAACTGACTATGTAGCCTTGAGGCAAGTCACTTCCCCTCTCTAGCCCTCAGTTTTCTGTTTCTTAAAATGAAGAGGTTGAACTAGATAATCTTCAGGTTTCCTTCAAGTCAAAATGGACCATATGATCCATCTAAAAATGTTCTAAGACAAGGTCACTTCTTCACAACTCTGTAGTAGCTGTGGAGATTTTCCTATGAATTATCCATTACCAAAAAATGACACTCCCATTCTCACTATCCACTTCTCTGGAGCATCCTGGCAGCAGAAGGAAAGCTCATGAGTAAGTTGCTTTCGCAGTAGGTGGATATTTTTTGCTCAGAATAAGGAAGAAGCAAGGCAACAAAATAAGAGAAGATGTTAAGAAACTAAGAAGTGCTTTCCTAAAAATTCAAAACCAAAAACTGAAGAATATATCTAAAAAAAAAAAAACACCAAATCATTTTACTAATGAAATAGACACAAATACCCCTTTCTCTCCAATATACATGTTTTCAGATACACATAGGCTTTTCTGTATATAAATATAAGACATATAATGGAACCATTGAGATTTGTTATGAATTTTAGTGTTGAAGTCTTTGAACAGTTTTAATTTTTTGGTTCTTAAACAAAGTTTACATGACCCCAACCTCTTTTAGAAAATTCTGCCTTCTTTCCATACTTGTACTTTATTTCATAGTTCACTTTACCTAAGTGAGAGGGTGACACATGTGTCTAGCCTTACACCTTTATCTGAGAATTCAGGAGTACATGGCTTTGAGTTCAACTCTTGTGTGTAGACTCCCTGAATGCAATCAGTAGGTTTTGAAAAGCTTTTGGTTCATTGACAAAATGTCTTAAGTAAAAAGCATATGGACAAGGAAAATTGATCTGCCACTAGACCAATAAAAACCCTCAAAAGTGTGGGTCTGTTAGTCATGACATTATATCACTTTTTAAATGAGCCGCTGGTAGCTCCCATCACCCAGAACTACGTTCTATTTTTCTTTCTGACATTTAGGTAATTTTTATTGGGAAATTCACATCAGGGATCCATTCTCCTTGGTTTGTATAATTTCTTGACTTTACATTGAAATATCAATATTTGTAATCTACCTTCTTCAGTAAAGTGTAAATAGCAAACGCTTGCATGATAAATCAGCAATTTTTGTAATACCACACCCGGTTTTTCTGGATTGACGTTGAGAGATCACTAGACAAATCATGCCTGTAATCACTAAACCGTTGGATAGTATTACCAATGATATCATGCATGGCTCTTATAGATCCCTAAGCAAAATTGCTTTGGTAATTTTAACAGAATCACCCTTCATTAAGCGAAAACATATGACATTTGGATTCAAAATGTAGTTTCATCTTCCAAAAAAAAAGAAAGAAAAAAAAAAAAAAAAAAAAAAGGATGGCTTTCACTTGTTTATTTAGCCTTGCTGGGACTTCTACTCTAATGTAGTAAATTTTCATAACATTTTAGCTTTACTTCTCTAGAATTACTCTTAATTGTAGCAGTTCATTTCGTTGTATGTATATACAGGACTAACAATGGAAAAATATCTCAGAGAGCTCACGTCATCAAAGAAAATTCTAATGAAATAATGTTTTTTTCTTGTAGAGGTCATTAAAGTAAAACAAATGTTGTCCTCTTATTAAGCTATTACCTTACCTCATTGTTGAAAACATGAAACTGCTGAGAGTTACATTATATCATTTTTATAAAATATTTGTTGCCGAAGAGCTAGTTTCCAGAAAGCATTCCACGTTATTTTTTCCTATTCATTCAAATCCAAAATATTGCTCATCTAAACTTTCTCGGTTAATCACTGTTACAGTAAGTCTGAGACTGCAAGACGCCCAGTAATTCATAACCGACTTGGGGCTTGTTCACCTTCAGGTCAGTTATTTGGTTCCTGTACACAGTAACAAGAAATCATCATCTGCTATAATTGCATAGGATTAATAAAAAGAAAAGCAAGAGATTTTGCTTCAAGAATCTGGACTGAAAAGCCACCAGGTTTCTGGTACATGCCTTCTCTTTCTCTTCCTTTGCTATCCTCCCACTCATTTTAGTAGGGAAGTAAATGGTTGGTGAGGTTAAGCTGAAGGTTCCCCACTGTGAGAAGTCACCCTTGATAAGCACAGCAGTGGTACCAGATGTTCTGAGAGCGGAGAGGAGAGACCCTGAGATCCGTTCTTGGAGTAGTTAAAGAAGGTGCTGCAGAGGAGGTGTTCCTTGGGCTGACTCCTAAAGGTCCAAGAGGCATTTCTGAGGAAGTCCAGGGGAAAAGGGTGGCATGGAGATTCCAGAGACGGATGGAGTAGGCACCAGGTCCTTCAAAAATTAAAGACCATAGGTTTTCAAAGACCTCTAGTATGCTACTTGAGCCAGAGTGTAAACTGGGAAGGAGGTTGTCTGGGAACTGTGGCCAGACGAATAGGCAAGAGGCAGAAGAGGACGCGTGCTCCATGCCCTACTAAGAAGCGTGGTTACCCTTTAGTCAAGAAGAGGTTCTGAACACTCTGGGCAAGGGAATGGTATGGGTGAGTTTGCGTTCTGCAAAGAGCGCTTTGGGAGTCTTAGGTGGAGAATGGATAGCGGGAAGAAGGCAGGACTGGAGATGGGAAGACTCACCAAGAGTATGAGGAGTGTCAGGAAAGACAGAAAAGAGGACACGACAGGGACAGACAGAGAACGGGAGAAAGGGAAGGGTGGCATTAAGGTTTCTGGCTTGGGTGACAGAATGGATTTGCTGATGAAGGAAATAGGAGAAATGGAGTTAAGGTGAAGAGGGGAGTGATAATAAATTCACTTATTATGAATATATCCAATAGGTATTAGGTAAGTGGTTCTAAAGGACAGAGGTCAATCTTTGAGAGAGGCTGGGAAATCATCAGTATGTAAGTAGTAATTGAAGCATTTCCGAGTTTGTTTCCAGCCCTTAAATCCTGTGGTTCAGTGAATAACATAAATACTCTCTTTGACATATGCCCATCTCAGGAAGTCTAAAATTAGCAGTGGCCTGTGTTAAGTAATTTGGTGACACGATGCAGTTCCTCCTCACAGTTGTAATCAGTAAATAAATTGTGAACTCAGCCTCACGCTGACTTTGCAAATCAATCAAAACAGATTTATTGAGTGCCTTTTTGGGTTTAATGTTGTAAGGGAGATTCATTTTTTAGATTGGAAATAATTTCATTGATTTTTCAATTCAAGTCACCAAGGTTGGGAAACGGGGTTTAGTAGGAAGACAGTGCATATAGCTTTAGGCTTGATAAGTTTGAGTTCATGGCAGAAGATCCAATGGAAATGATTAAGAAATATACTTGGGAGAAGAATCTTAGCTGGAGAGGAAGATGGAGGATTTATCCCAAGGAGCATGGTCATTGAAACTGGGCAAGCGTGGGAAGAATGGAGGGAAGTGCTGAGCACACAGCACATTTCAGGGAGGGCCGGAGCCTTGGCAGATACCCACCTTCGGGCTTCTGAAGTACAAGAACAAGCCAGAGCAGCTCAAGGTAAAACAAGAAGAATATTCTGTCACTGAACATGGGAAGAGAGTGTTCAAGGAGTGGGCGTTCAGCCAGACTGAGAGGTCAGGGATCATTGACCAAAAGATGATCATGAGATTTAATGATGAGTTGGTCATTGGTGCTTTTTCTTAGAGGATAAAGAGTTAGGAAGTAGGATTGGAGGTCATTGAGGAGGAAGAGGAAAAGTAGTCGTAGCCATAATAATAAAATTGATGTGTACTATGTTGGATGCTTCCCTACATTACATGCCGGGCAGTCTCCAAAGCACTTTGTACATGTTATTTTGTTTAATGCTCACAGTAATTGTAGGAACTTACCAATATTATTATTAATATTACTCATATTGATACTGTTATTTCCATTTGCAGATAGACTGTAATAGGAAATAAAGACAATATAGATAATCCTTTGAGGCATTTTGCAGTGATACAAAAAGTTTAATTCCCTCCAAACTAAACTCTGTCAAGTGAAATTGAACTTATCATTTTCTTTAGCATTTGTAATCTGATTGCATTATTTGAACATGGAAGTGCAATGTTCTCCACATATATTTGGATGCTGTCATTACATTTTCTTAACATTTTCTCCAAAAACTTACATTTTGGCATGACTGCTAAGTGCAGGGGCAGAGAGAGCAGAGTACCAGGTGATGGGTGGCGTGAGATGTGGCAGTGAGTACCCAAGAAGAAAAGCACAGTGGGTGATGATATGATCAGATGAAAGCTATTTTCAAGCAATTTTAACATTTTTGAAGTCAGTGAGGGTAGGATCTAGGGGAGGAATAACTGGCGATGTTGGAGAAGGATGAACAGGTGGGACCAGGAGGCAGAGACTGGTCAGGATGGGAGAAGGAGCCCCGCCCAGAAAGGAGAAGGGATGTATTTTGTTTGTTTGTTTGTTCTGAGTTGAGAAAATAAAGTTTAAAAGAGGAAATGCTCGATTTTATTAATACTAACCCTCCCTAATCTAAATTCTGTCAAGTAAAATTGAACTTGTCATTTTCTTTAACATTTGTTATCTGATTTCATTATTTGAACATAAAATTGCAATCTTCTTCACATATGTTTGGATACTGTCATTACGTTCTCTTACTTGTTTCTCCAAAAACTTGCATCTGACATGACTGTTAAGTCCAGGGCAGAGAGAGCAGAGTTCCAGGCAATTGGTGGTGGTGTAGATACACCCAAGGAGAACGGGAAGGAGAGAAGAGAGAAGGAAATGAGTAACTGTAAGGATAAAGAAGAATTCCATCTAAAAGCCTGTTGTAACTTTACAATTGAGACATCACTTTTAAAAGAACATTTTTATTAATGAGAAAAAAAGGCACAAGGTCACTCTCATCAGGTTTATGGAGAACAAAATGAATTGGCAAGTCAGCCAATCAGCTGGAACAGCCTGGACGGTTAGGGCCTTGAGGGACTGTAAATTGGTGGCATAAAATCTTTTCTTATGGGACTGGGACTGACTGGCTACCCTGCTGACTTCATCAGACTCTCTCTTGACTTCATGAGGATACTGTGTAGATCAAGGTTATCCACAATGTTGAGTCGACCATTGCTCATTCCCTTCTGTAACTGTCAGATGCAAATACTGTTAGCATTTACTGCAACTAAAACAAGTGACAATATTTTTACATATTTTCTCTGTAGGAGAAAATATAAACCTCCTTGGAAATAAAGAGCTGAAAACATTTAGGTAATACTGGGCATGGCACTTGAAGCAGTCATTTCAGTCTAAAAACATTTCCTAAGGAAAAGTAGTAAATGTTTGTTTTTGGCTGTTAAACCATTTTCATCAAAACATTTTATTGATATGTAAAATGTTTTAATAATTGTTTTCTGTGTAAACATGATCATCTCATCATCACACACTAATCGGGATGTGTTGAGTGCCTGTTTATCCATTAATATCTAGTGTTCGTCAGCCCGTGTTTGTTTTGTGTCTGATGTTCCATGTCTTTTTTGCAGATATTGATGAATGTGTAAACAACACTGTGTGTGACAGTCACGGGTTTTGTGACAATACACCTGGCTCCTTCCGCTGCCTCTGTTATCAGGGCTTTCAAGCCCCACAGGATGGGCAAGGGTGTGTGGGTGAGTTTTTAGATTTTTTTTCCCAGTGTGTTTCACATGTCCCTGTTGAAGAGAAATCACAATGAACAACAGGAGCTTTTAAGCAGGTAATTTGGGTAGAGCTTTGTCATAATTTGATTTTGTCATACAGTTTGAAGGTGTGCAAAATTATCCTATGTTGCGGGTGTGTGACTCACACTTTGTAACCCCAGCACTTTGGGAGGTCAAGGTTGGAGGTTTGCTTGAGGCCAGGAGTTTGAGACCAGCCTGAGTAACATGGTGAGATCTTTTCTCTATGAATAAATTTTTTTAAAAATAATTATCCAAGCTTGATGGTGGGGTGCCTGTAGTCACAACTACTTGGGAGGCTGAGGTGGGAGGATCTCTTGTGCCCAGGAGTTTGAGGCTTCAGTAAGCCGTGATCATGCCACTGCATGCCAGCTTGGGCAAGAGAGCAAGACCCTTTCTCAAAAACAAAAACAGAAAATCCTATGGCTTCTGAAATTGTTAGGGACATATAAAGAAATATAAAACTATGACTTTACATTTAAATGAATTTTAACAGGAACATCTGTTTAAACTCTTAACCGAGTATGTAGAACTCTAGACTCCCTTCGGCACAGGAAGTAGAGTCTGGTGTGTGGTATAGATTATCTGTCTTTGAAATGTACCCCCTTAGGCAGTGCATTTAAGGCAAAGTGTTGGCAGGAGCTTCAGTGTCCAAGAATGATACCTGTGAAAGGATGCTTTGAATTGTGCAAAGCTATTTCCTCAGTCTGTCCCGGGATTGACAGGGGTGGAAGGAATCTTGAATATCATCAGATGTCCTGGAATGTGGTCCAACAAATGCTCATACAGAAAATAATTTGTATTTCATTGTCTGACATGATGTGATTTCTTCAAGTCAAACTCATTATGAAATGTATTTGCAATTAGAGCAATTAAATTGGAAAGAGAAGAAAGGTTATCAAATTGAAGACTTTATAGATAGCAAGACTTTTCTTTTTCTTTATTGTTAGAGAAAAGTAGCCATATTCACTACATGGCAGATGGAACTTGAGGAGTCAACACCTATTTGGTTTGGAAATTTGCAATTAAAACATTAGTTCATTTTCCATCCATATTAAACTTGCAAAACAAGATTTTCAAAGTTTAATGATAATGTCACTTGAATAATAACTGCTTTTGTGGAATTATGAAATTCAGTTAATTCCCAACCAAAAATTATTTGCAAATCAATGATGTGGTTTCATGAATAAGTATTAGCTAATCAAAAACATAGATAATTATTCAAGAATTATTCACAGCAAGACATAAATATTTAATGATATAGCTAAGACTGTCCTAATTTTAGTTCCCACTCCTGTTTAGCCACCTTTCCACCAAAATACATTTGTTTGACATTTGCATAATGTTTTCACCACATGGGTCTTGTGATGTGGCCCTACTTTCCACCTTAGCTTCACCACTTCCTTCTTCACCTGTTGGTTCCCGCAATGTCAGACTGGTTGTGGTTTCCCACGTCACTGTGAAATTATTTGACTGTCTTGTTCTCTCCTTCTGCTGGGACTATCCTCCTGACCTCTCCTTCCTTAAGTCCTGGATTTTCTCACTCATTCTTGAAGACAGGTTCTGTGCCGTCTTCCAGACACCATCCCTGCCCCATCCCTCACTCTCAGGCTGAGCTGTGACCTCTGCTTCCAGAGCACCTTCAGCAAATTCTATTATGGTACTTACAACCTTTCAGGGAATAATTTAATAATGCGTATACCACCTGCAGCCCCCTTCTACAAAGCTATAACCTCTATATGATTGAAAACTTTTTCGCCTCTCCCTGGGCAGGGCACGATGCTTGGCTTATTGTAGGTGCTCAGTAAATTTTGCTTAACTACTAACTGTTTATATATCAGATGTTGAACCATATCTAGAAACCATATCAGATATCTGATATCAGTCTGCATAGCCCCAGAGCCCGTGCTTAATGTTCATTTCTAACCAGCCAGATGAGCACACCAAACCCATGTTGACATTTCAGCTTGGCACACAAAACACCACGCTTAGAGAAGGAATATTTGTTATCATTTTGGTGAACTCAACAAACGTCATCTCATTTGTGTTTGTATTCATTCTTTCAAAAGTGTTTACTGAGCGCCTATGATAGGCACCTCCCACTGGGTGTTGTGTAGAGCTACAGGATGAATCAGCCATTCCCCCATTATCACTTACTAATCCTTCAGCTATTGGCTCCAGTATCATTCCTCTAACCACCCCTGGCACTTAAGGTCTGCTGTTCTATGCTTTCACTGAGCTCTGAACTTTTCTTTCCTCATACTCACTGAATCCTGTAAGATTATTTTGTTAATCTCCCTAACTTGACTATACGCTCCATGAAGGCAGGAGTTTGGATTGCTAGCTTATCATGGTTTCCCCACATATAGGCCGTATAGGCCTGCCCCATGGCAGTAAGCTAGGAAATATTTCTTGATTGAGTTAGCGCGGTCTGATGGGATAGAGTTTATTAGCCATGTAAATAATACATGCTGGAAAGTACAAAGTTCCACTGGACATTTACCTAAAATTGATAAATGTGAACTGGCAATATCTTACACTTTTCTGGTCTCAATATGACAGTCTAGATTGATTAAATATTTCAACTCTGCTTTATGTTATAGTAGTTTTCATAAGTGAAAATAGTTCATTGAGTTTATATCTGTTTATATACAAATGAAATGGAAAACTGAGGTAATTACCCAAATAAGTCCAGATGTATTTTGTCCAATTAACTGGATATAACAGTTGAAAGGAGGATTTTTTTCTGGAATGATTTAGATAATTGCTCAAATGTTTAACTTTGTATAAACCATCTCAAGGTATGCTCATGAAAGCTAATGTTTATACATATTTAATACGTAAGACGTGAGCATTCCAGACTTTAAGTTGGACACTTTGCTAAGCTGGATATTCATGAATAAAATGTAGGAGGAAAGAAGGTTAAAAAGTACTATTGGGTAAGATCAAACATAAAATTAGTCTTTCTTAGGGCTGTGTACTTGCAAAATGTTGAATAAAGTGTACTTGTCACTGAGATTCCTTGAATGTATTTTAATTATGTATATTTAAGTACAGAAGAAAAACATTTAGCAAAATAGAAATTACACAGTGGAACATCAACAGAGCTTGAAAAGGCATCATGAGATCAGTGAATAATTATTGCACCAATTTGTTTTACATGAATGATTAATGTAGCCTGATGAGTATCTCTATAGGGGTCTTTCCTTCATTTCTCAAAGGAATACACAATCTGAATTCTCTTGATAATTATGGATGTTTTGGCTACCAGAGAACTGTATTTTCAGACATTTAAGTAGATTTTTAAAGTTTTTTTTTTAAATGAACTTAATTCTGTGGTTACTGAAGTGCCAGTGCTTCTAACTTTGCTTGAATCAAGAACTGATTGTAGGCCGGGCGCAGTGGCTCACGCCTGTAATCCCAGCACTTTAGGAGGCAGAGGTGGGCGGATCACTTGAGATCAGGAGTTCATGACCAGCTTGACCAACATGGCAAAACCCCATCTCTACTAAAAATACAAAAATTAGCTGGGCATGGTGGCGCACGCCTATTAGACCCAGCTACTTAGGAGGCTGAGACAGGAGAATCATTGGGAGGTGGAGGTTGCAGTGAGCTGAGATTGCGCCGCTGCACTCCAGCCTGGGCGACAGAGCAAAATTGTCTCAAAAAACAAAAAGAACTGAAAGTAGAGTGTTAGATCATTTAAGACTTCATTATGTTGAAAATTCAGGAATGATAAAACTAGGTGGTCAGTGGGCACATACTAGGTTTGCAGTAGAATTCCAGGGTGTCCTTTAAAACTAAATTGGGAATTTAGAACCTTTATCTTCAGTTTTCATGGTCCTTTCATACAGACCAAATCTGACAGCTCTGCCTCAAAGAGCCCCTTCCCTAAAAGAGCAGAAGGGGTTTGCCTGCTCTCTGGGGATCGCCTTCTTTTCAGCAAGACACTATTAGCCCTGGCACAGCTGGTGAAATAGAGAGCTGTCATGAACGAGGTACACATCTCACTTGGTCTGTGCTCCCTTTTCCAGATGTGAATGAATGTGAACTGCTCAGTGGAGTGTGTGGTGAAGCCTTCTGTGAAAACGTGGAAGGGTCCTTTCTGTGCGTGTGTGCGGATGAAAACCAGGAGTACAGCCCCATGACTGGGCAGTGCCGCTCCCTGGCCTCCACAGGTAAGTCCCAGTGACACTGTGCAAGGGGATAGCAGGCTTTTCTCAAAGACCTGCACCCACACAGCTTTGGGATAAACACTGGGAGTGAGATAAGAAGAAGCCAGATGTGCTGACATAGGGCTCTCCCTGGAAGCTTCCACGTTCTTCTGTGCCTGCCTTGTCAGTGGAATTAAGATGTGGGTGATGACTCTTTGGGCTAGATGGCCTCTAATGTTCTATCCAAACCAGAGACGCCTCCAGTAATGTAAAGGATCCAAAATGATGACGACATTTGCTGGGGACTGCTTAAAACTTAGAGAGCGATCAGCTCGGGATTTAGTGTGGCACCATCTCATTAAGTTGTATAATCCTCCATACGTTCTTGGCCCTTAGAGAAATGTGTCTTGACACTTGTGTAAATTAAAAGCAACATATAGGCCTCTTAGGATCTACAAAGACTTCCACTTGGAATTCTTAAGGTGTTTTTCCAGAATTTGGCCTAAAGAGGGGCTATGTTTGCATTCACTTAAAATTTGATTTAGGCTGTGTTGTCACCATGCAAACTGAAATAGAGAGTTGGACTGTTTTCCAGATAAATTAATCAACTTCCCAATCACCCTTTTAGTTTGTGCCATGTAGCTATAGCTTGGTTGTATTTTAGGGAAAGCAAAGGCCCACATGATCCTTTGAGAGCCAAGTAAAATGAAACATAGACCTTTTCTTTTCTTTCTCAGTCAATTTTATGCATGCTGCCATAATAGCCTTCACTACTCCTCTGGAGGGTACACTTGTTCCGTGTAAAATAGCCAGCTATCTTTGCAAGAAGAGGAAATGAAATATAAAAATATTTTCACCCACACATAATTCCTCAGCCATTAAATGTAGAAGGGTGAAGGGTGCCAAATTAAATGAACAGACTGTAACTAAAAAACTTTGTGAAAGAGAAGAGACAGATTATTACTGGTGGGAGGATTTCTTTTCATTCAAGTGGCCATTGCAACAATTCCTATTCTGTAAAGAAGAGATTTTTCATTTTAATTGTGTCTACAATAGCTAAAAAACAAAAACATATGATGGATCAAAAACAGAATTGGTTAAGTAACTGTCTTTTTCTTATTTTTACTTGGTTCCATAGGGTAGCACCTCATCTATAGTGTTATTTTGAATGAATTAATATGTCATAATAATATATAGCCATTAAATGGTCTATGTGAAGATTAGATAGTCATGATAAAGATAAATGTATGTGATACAATGTTATGTGAAAAAATACAGGATATTCCAATGACCATACTCTGTAGAGGAAGAGAGAGTGAGAATATATACAAAGATAGTTATTGGACCCAACCAATAACTAGTTGAGCTTATTCATTTGTATAGCTCCTGGCAGCTTTGCCTTTTTTTTTTTTTTTTTTTTTTTGGG
>NW_016107403.1:2673412-2686520 GCF_001604975.1 Cebus imitator
GATTACAGGCTTGAGCCACCGCGCCCGGCCCAGCTTTGCCTTTTATCATGCCTCAATTTGTATAGTTCTTGGTAAACTTTGACTGTTTATATGGAGTTTAAGACAGTATTATGACAGTCTTCATTTTTAAAAACTTTTCTAGCAGTATCCTGAGAGACTGAATTTAGTCATAAACTTCAGCAGAAGCCTTCTGTCTGACTCATGAGAGCCAATAATTATCATTTATTTGAAAAAGGTGATGAAAAACTAGAAATCATAAAAAGAGAACACATTTTCTAAATTTAATTTTTAATTCAAAGAATAAAAGTGTGCATTTGGCCAGGCACACTCACGCCTGTAATCCCAGCACTTTGGGAAGCCGAGGCAGGCAGGTCACTTGAGGCCAGGAGTTCTAGACCAGCCTGGCCAACAAAGTGAAACCCCATCTCTACTAAAAATACAAAAATTAGCCGGGTGTGATGGCATATGCTTGTAATCAGTAAGGCAGAGACATGGGAATCACTTGAACACACAAGGCAAGGTTGCAGTCAGCTGAGATCTTAACACTGCACTCTAGCCTGAGCAACAGCGTGAGATTCTGTCTCAAAAGAAAAAAAAAAGTGTATTCATATACCAGTCTTTGAAGAGAAAGTGTATGGTTTTTTTTTGTGTAGGGGTCCATTTGTGGAGTTTGCTTGGCTATCTTGCATAGACCCCATCTGTTATGTGTTAGGATATGTAGAAGGGAGTAAGAATCTAAAGGCTTTTTCAAAACGAATGTAAAATCCTTCTATATTTTTACAGTTTTTCTCAATTTTTTTACACTTGTCTTGTCCACACCTAATTTGATAGTATTTCTTTTACTGACTCAACTTTATCCAATTTTTCTAAAGCTCTAACTTACCCTAGAAACAGCTCTTCTAGTCACATTCATATTTTACTGGTTGATATAATATTTAATTAAATTATGTGAGCACAATAATCAATACGCTGACACAGAATGTTTGAGAATATACCTAGGTAAGTCTTGGTTTGCATACTGTGCAGCCTGTAGGAGCAGAAGTGTGTGGACCTCTGCAAGAATAGCCAGCTGGCTCTGAGCTTTCTCCCTTCCATGGGCATCAGCAATATTTTACAGAGGGCAAGAAAACACCAGTTAATGCAAATTGTTTAAATGTAGGCCAGTGAAGAGAGTTTGTACCCTGTTCAGTAAAAGAACCTGCTATTCCATAGAATAAAACATTTTAGACCAAATTTAAAGAAAAGTTTTCAGAATAGAATTCAAATGAATTTCATTATAAAGATAATATGCTAAAACTGAGTTCTCATCTTTCCTGAAAACTACTTAGGAAGGGGAGGATAAATTGCCAGTATAGGCTATCACATTTTTATTTGGTTGTAAAATTCCCCCAGGACAATCTGTATTCCAGCAATGAGCAGTAGCATGATAATTTGATGTGGTATCATACTGAAGAAAGAACTAGGGCTAAGAGGGAGGATATTAGGAAGGCAGATTTCAGGTCAGTATCCAGAAGAGCTTTCCAGTAACTAACAAGAGCTAGTCAGCAAAAAAGCTATCTCACAAAATACTGGAGTGCTTTCCCAGAGGCATCCAAGAACAGGTGGGATACCCACTGGCCTGGCAGAAGAGCACCCACTTCCAGCAGGGTGTTGCCCCAGATGAGCCTTTAAAGTACTTTGGAACTATAATGTCCTAGGGTTTTTATTTCTAAACGTTCTTGGCCTATATACATATATATATTTTAGGTCTATCTTAGCATTTTTTACTGCCTGGGCCTTTGGCCACTAATTTACATTGCTGTGCATTGCCTAAAAGCATCTGAAAAAGAAGTAAGTAAAAAATGTCCATACCAGGCCACTCATCACATTTAAGAAGGTATGGATATGAAATATAGTCTGATGCTATTATTTCCTTAGTGCCTGTGATAATTGCTCAATAAAAACTTTATGTCTTTGGGCACTGTAAAGGAAGCAGTAAATATTTAATCTTGGCAACTGCAGCCTTCAAACCTTACCCACAAAATGTTGTTCTCTGCCTTGATTGGTGTACAGAGGAAATTCTGTGGTAGGAACTGAATCTTATTCTTAAAACAGAAGGTATAATGAAAATAACACAATGAAAAAAATATATATTATAATCCATACAGGTATTCTCCACTTTAAGAAAAGCAAACAAACAAAATCAGAAAGTATAAAGCATTTAAGTTGGGGTGATTCTTTGTGTTATAAAATAACTCTTCACTTTACTGAACAGTTTATCATAGGGTTTCTTAAAATATCAGTTTTCACTAATACATTTGAGATCTTATTCCCACATCATGAGCTATATCCTAGACTTCTGCATTTAGAAACCACCTTAGTGATTTTCCAGCGCAACTGTTTTATTTATAGGTAAAGACACTGATGCCCAGGGAAACGTCCTAAATGTTATTCTTAAGATTATATAGCTAATGAATGGCAGAACTGGTTCAGGAACCCAACTCAGGGATCTTCCCACGTCACCATTTCTACTTTTAGGGCTGAGGACCCCAAGACATCAAATTCTTCTCAAAATTGGCTTTTTTCATTTTGTTTTTCATTATTAAGATAATACACATTAATCATAGAAAATTGAGAAATACAGAAATAGATTAAAAAGGAAGTCCCCTCCAGGGTTACCATCCAGTGTCTGTCACCACATTGACCCCTGGACCCTGAAAGGACATCCATATTCCCCTGCCTCAACAGAACCATCTTCCATGTGACCTCCAAGGCACTGAGATCAGGCCCTCTGACTCTTCATCTAAGTGAGCCTTCAGTGAGCTTCTATACGCTGGACTCTTTAGTCTTATCCCAGACTCTTCTGAAACATTTCACAGTGCTTTGTCATCTTTTCCCCCTTCTTTGCCTTGTGATTGATTTCATGACATTACTGTTCCCTGCATCCTCCTACCTCTTGGACTAGTCTTTTCCTGTCTCATTCTCAGGTTCTTCTTCTCTTGCCCATTCCTTAAATAACAACATCCCAGGTAGTTGCATGCTTAGCTCTCCTCTTAACTTTATGTTCTTCTTCTGGGATATTTTTTGGAGTCATCCATTACTTATATGATGTTGCCTGCTAAGTAAATATCTTCTGCCCCCACCTCTGTTCTGAGTGCCATGCTCCTATTTCCAGCTGCCTATTGGACTTTTTCTTCCAGAGTGTCATGTAAGGCTCCTTGGCTGACAGTTACTCAAACCCAAATTAATCAACATTTCCTTTCCTTGTGTCAATTAATTGCCAGATATCAATACTAGAAATTCTGAAGTCATACATTTTTTTTCTCCCCATTCGTCATCCAAGCAGTCCATCATAACAGCCTGCCAGTTCTACCTCCAGGGTGTCCTTCAAATCTCTCCCTGCTCCTGATACTGCTTCCCTGGGTCAGTCTTTCAGCACCACTTACCTGGACCATTGCAGTAGCTTCCTGCCTTCTCTCCCTGCCTCGCTCATCAATTCCTGCTCCACACTGCTGCCAGGGTTAATGTTTTCAAAACATAGATCTGGGTATAAATCATTCAATCTTTCAACTGCTTACCACTGCTTTACAGCATGAAGTCCAAATGCATTAGAAGGGCAACAAGACCCTTTATCCTCAATAACATAACCTGCTTGTTTAGCTTTCTCTGCTACATTCCCCATACCTACATCTAAGCCCGTGTCCTGCTTCTGGCTACCCCAAATAATTATGCTTTCCTAAGATGATGACGTTGCCACTACTAGCTCTTCTGACTGCTGTGCCCTTCCCCTTGTAAGCCTTTCTCTTATTTTATTTTGACCAAGAATCTTGCTCCATTGCCCAGCTGGAGTGCAATGGCGCTGTCTCAGCTCACCACAACCTCCTCCCACCAGTTCTTGTGCCTCCACCTCCCCGGTAGCTGGGATTACAGGCCTGTGCCACCACACCCACCTAATTTTTGTACTTTTAGTAGAGACAGAGTTTTGCCATGTTGACCAGGCTGGTCTTGAACTCCTGACCTCAAGTGATCTACCCACCTCGTCCTTCCAAAGTGCTGGGATTACAAGCATGAGCCAGTGTGCCCATCCTCTTGGAAGCTTTTCCTGAAATCTCTCTCAAGCCTTTTTAAAAGTCTGCTCAACTGTCACCACGTTGTCACACGTTCCCCAAATCCCCAGGATGGAATTACAGGATTCTGCCTCTCTGCTCTTAACACTCTTTGTTTTTGTGGCTAACAGTCTCTGCATCTTACTCTCTCTGCATCCACTGCAAAACAGCTCACTGCTTAGCATGGTGCCTGAAAGTTGGTAGACACTCAGTAACTGTTGAATAAATTGCCTCTCCACTTTGGAAGCACATGTCTCTTTCATAACCCAGCCACCCCATTCCTAGCTACTTCTACAGAATAAAAATGATTTTTCATTTTTTCAAAGATTCAATTGAAGCACACTTAAGTGAGGAAATGTCTGTTCACACTTCTGTGTAAGGAGTGCTGCTTCAGATTGCTTAAGTTAAATTAGGTTAAATTAAAAGAAAAAGAACATCTCCCCACTGTCAAGGAACACAGAATACAACTCACCTTGGTAGTTCTGACAATGGAACCCTCACAGCATCCCCGTTCCCTTCCTGGAGAGGTACACCACAGGTTTTGTGCATGTACACATTTTTTAAAGGCAGGAAACCACACGTAACAATCAGTCAACTGTTACATTTGGCAGAGTCTGTTTTTTAAAATGTGTTTAGTTAACCTGTTAAATAAATTTAACATTGAAAGAGTTTTATAAAAATTATTTCTGATTGGAAAAAAAGACTTTTGGTAGGAAAAAATATTAAAGAAAGTAAGACCACAGTATTTATAATGCAAACATTGTAAAAGGCCATAAAATTCCTGAGGTCGTATTGTGTATTTGTAATGGATCTATACTGTAAATGTAGATAAGGCTAAGGAAAATACATTCACTTGTTTAAAAAAAAAAGTTGAGTCAAGTTTCTTCCCACATTCAACGATGACAATGAGAAGGTATCATCTTTTTGGTATAAAAACCAAACTGCTTTTATAAGATTTCCTGTTTGCTATAGATAGTACCTAAAATCATATCTGAGTTTCTGATAAAGAGATATCAGTGTTCGAATGAACTGACATATCAGTCAAAGTGACATACTCAAACTATACACACACACACACACACACACACACACACACACACACCATTCATCTTCATTTATTTTTATTTTTTGAGGTAGGGTCTCGCTTGTTGCCCAGGCTGGAGTGTAATGGTATGATCATGGTTCACTGCAGCTTTGACCTGCAGGGCTTAAGTGATCCTCACACCTCAGCCTCCTGAGTAGCTGTGATTACAGCCCCACACCACCAACTGCAGCTCATTTTTAAAATTTTTTTTGTAGGACGAGATATCACTATGTTGCCCAGGCTGGTCTCATTTTATCTTCTTAATACTACAGGATATACACACACTGTTGCATTAGAAATGCATTTTGGATCCTAGAACTTGCTATAAATTAGGCCTGAAGAGGAATGGTTTGTACATTTCCTTTTAAACATCTCCAGACAGTTGGTGTGTCACTTCGGATTTGCTTTACTCATGCATTTATCCCCACAGGCCCTCACAACGCCCGAGTGTCAGGAATGTTACGAGCTTGTGTGGTGTGGCATCTGCTCACCCCTCCGTCTTCATATGTGCTTCCTGTTCTGACTCATCTCAGTGTACTCTTCTCTCGTTTTTCTTTCTCTGCAGTACGGCTGTCCCTCAGTATTTAAGGGGGCTTGGTTCCAGGGCCTCTACTGATACCCAAGTTCATGGATGCTCAAGTCCCTGATAGAACATGGCATAATAGTTACATATCACCTGTGCACATCTTCCTGTATACATTTAATCATCTCTAGATGACTCATAATACCCAATACTATATAAATGACACGTACATGGTTACACTATACTGTTGTTTTTACTTGTATTGTTTTTGTATGCTGCTTATTTTTTCAGATATTTTTGATCTGAAATTGATTGAATTCACAGATGTGAAACCCACAGATACGGAGGGCTGGGCCCACTGTGCTTTATTTTGCTTTCAGGAGCCCCTTCATTCACCCATTTCTGCCCATTTTTCTTCTCCCTACTTTTCCACTCTGAGTAATATCCCTGATTTTCTCTTCTCCTCACCCTTGTAATATTTCCTTGAAATATTAGAGTAGAACTCTTTCTCATTAAAAACATTAGTACCTGTAGCATTTTTAAAATAAAAAATGAAAGTAATTTACTGAACATCATCACATGGAGTTTGATACATTGATCTCTTTTCAGGACTATAGGCAGCTGTTTCTTTGAGGGTGACTGTTTACTCAGTGTTACTCTTGGGTCATTGTAATAATCCTAATCCTAACTGTTCCAAAAAGATACAGAGAGGATTAGCCCATAAAAGCCTTTACAATACATTGTAAATGGAAAGGGAGAGCCCATTTAAAGAGTTCATGTCCACTTTGACCAACTACATGTTATGGATTTTCTCACCCCAACAATAATTCCTAAGATTAGACATATTTGGGGAAAGACTAAAGATGGAAACAGCCCTACAGGTGAATGGCCTACACTTTTAGGCTGGTGAACCAAGAGAGAAGGAGCTCCCAGAAAGGGCTCTTTCTGGGTGGTGTCTCCAGCTCAAACCTACTCCTTCCTATTTAGAGGCAGGGGACTTTACACTATTTGTGGCCTTGTTGCTGAACCCCCAGCAGCAGAGATTATCTGCTGCCCTGTTCCCATTTATCTCAAGAAGAAAAACAAAAACAGAGAATAAAGGGCAAAGCAGAACAAACCCATGCGAGGTGGGATGCTAAGGGCCTAAGCTCCAAAGAAGAGTTTTTGGGAAAGCAGTAGATACAGGACACTTGGAATCAACATGAGTTTTCTCTTCTGGGAAGTGAGGCTGCTGTATTTACCAGCACCTTCTATCTCATATGGTTACCCTCTGGATCACATGAAAACGCTTCTGTAAAAGTTCCTTCAGAAAAAAATATATGAAATGTCTGAAACCAGACTTTTTTGTTGTTACTGGCCACACCTGTAGAATAAAATACACAAAAATTGATCTTTTTATGCAAATGTGAAGCCAACCTCTTAATGCAAATTGAAAAATCAAATATGAAAATACTGAAGGAGGAGTAATATATTTTTTTAGAATTCTGGGGCATGAAATATGTAGTACAGCTAATCTTAGTCATAATATCTTTAAGAAAAAGAAAATTTATTTTTTAATGCTTGGCACTTTCTATAACCATTGATTTGATCTTTTAAAATTAGTTTCCAGCATAGAAACCCTTCACCTCTGGCAGCAATGAACTAAACTCACATAAGAGTTTGTTTAAAAAATTACGTTAACGGCCGGGTGCAGTGGCTCACACCTGTAATCCCAGCACTTTGGGAGGCCAAGGCGGGTGGATCATTTGAGGTCAGGAGTTCGACGCCAGCCTGACCAACAAAGTGAAACCCCATCTCGCATAAAAATACAAAATTAGCCAGGCGTGGTGGCGCAGACACCTGTAATCCCAACTACTCAGGAGGCTAAGGCAGAAGAATCACTTGAACCCAGGAGGCAGAGGTTGCAGTGAACTGAGATGCCTCCACTGTACTCCGGCCTGGGTGACAGAGCAAGACTCTGTCTCACCAAAAAAAAAAAAAGAAAAAGAAAAAAAATTACATTATCACATATTTACTGACCAGAGTTTTATCCCAATGGAAAAATGCTCCAGGAAGTTAATTACTTAAAGATTAGGAAGATAGGGAAATTGTAGCTTTTCCCTGAATGATCTTTATGGACCAATTTTTAAAAAAAGAATTTGCATTTCATTCCAAACACAGATGAGGGCCTGACTAACCCTCAGTTTCAGCTGCATAAACATTAAATGTTCAAACGTCTTAGAAAATAAGAGCAAACCTTATAAAAACCAGTGTAAAACCTGAATAATTTCTTTCCCCAAAAAGGCAAAGATTGTTTTATTTCTTAGTTTTTATGATGTGAGTATAACAAACATTGTTGTAAACAAAACAGTGTTTGCCATATATGTATTTGTTTCTGTATATATATGTGGGTGTTTAAAATACATAAAATTATATATAAATATATTTCAAGTTTTAAATTTAAATTTATATGTTTATAAATTTTGACATGCTTTGACTCAGAGAGAGGCCTATAGTTTCTAATTACCTGTGAACATAATCTTCATTGAGGCCTTATTCCAAAGTATTCCATTTTGTAATAAATACCATGACATGCTTACAACTTTGTAAGATGAGAGAAAAAAATGGAGCCTGTTATTAGCACAAACTGTAGAATAAACCTGATTAGCAAAATTCTGTTGCTTTTTTGATTTGTATTTCTCACTATTCTTTATTAATAGCTAGCTGCATTTTTGGACCAGCTGGATAAAATAATTGAGCAGAATTGGTAGTAGTAACAGACTAACGATGTATTCATCATGTTGAGGGAGAGATTATGAAATTTTCTGTGGAGTTCATAATTGATTTAATAACAATTTAAAATACATACTCTTAGTTTTCGCAAGTAATTCCATATCTAAGAGCTTGGAGGCCCTTCTAACAAAGATCCCTTCCATTAAGAGTAGGCATAGTGAATTTCAGTCCTCTGTACTCTTGAAGCAAGCTAGACCAGATGAGGGAAGTGGCAGGTTTCACCCAATTTCACACACAAGGAAGTGATTTAAAACCACTTCATAAACTGCTGCATACAAATCAGCATTTTAGTTTTTTTCCTGGACAGTCGTTCTAGGTTTGCTTGTCACCAGCTATTAATACTAACTTACGGTCCAAGCTGAAATCTGTTAAAGACAAAATAATCAGAGAATTGGCAAGTATCAACTATATGAGGGACCTTTTATATTCTCGCTGATACTCTGTTCTGAGAGAAGTGTGTATTTCAGAGGCTTGTTTGCTGCTTTGCTTGCTTTCAATGCCATAACAGGAAAGAAAATGCAGTAGCTTTTCTGATAGAATTTTGTGAATTTTCATTTTAGAAACATGTTTACTATTTAATATATTAATAAAATTTCTGGCCGGGCGTGGTGGCCCACGCCTGTAATCTCAGCATTTTGGGAGGCCAAGGCAAGTGGATCACCTGAGATTAGGAGTTTTGAGACCAGCCTGGCCAACATGGCGAAACCCCCATCTCTACTAAAACAAAACACAGAAATTACCTGGGCATATGGCAGGCGCCTGTAATTTCAGCTACTCGGGAGGCTGAGGCAGGAGAATTGCTTGAGCCCAGGAAGCGGAGGTTGCAGTGAGCTGAGATGGCGCCACTGCACTCCTGCCTGGGGGACAAGAGTGAGACTTCTTCTAAAAAAAAAAAAAAAAAAAAAATCCATTGTCAACTAGGCCTTGCCAAAATAAATATATAGGAAGATATTGTAAAAATAATTTATTTAATTTTCCTGCTAATATAATTATCTACTAACTTCGAAACAAAGGTAAATGTAAGTATGTGCTGACATTAAACTCTTATCCTCACCAAGAAATGTCTTCCTTTTGAACATATAGTTTCTTTGAGCCCAAGAATCTGGAAACAGTAGAGTTCTAGTGACAGTATTTTGTTAGAGTTAATCTAAGTAATTATTACGACAGTAGTCAGCTTCTTATTTGATGTAGCATTAAATAAAAACTGTTAATAAATTCAAACTGGATCATAGGCAGTAATTTGAACTCTATAGCATACAGGAGAGAAGGGATGTGACTACTTTCCAAGTCCAGTCACAAAATAGTGATTATTTTTTAAAAGCACAGACTTGTTGGAAGACTTAGTATCTGATCGAATTCAATCCATTTCATTATTTTCTGAAAGTGGGTGGAGTTTGCTTTTATCATTTGTATTCTTTTATATCACCTGTTTGTGTTTTATCACACAGAGGGTTAAGCTGAATCTATTAGAATATATTTTCCTCTAGGACACACTTGAGCTGGAACTGGAACCCAGATTTGAAATTCTACCCTGAGGGCTTAGCTGGCACTCATTATTTCATCCAAGTCATATATTTGCAACAATTTAAGTAGGTAGATTTTCAGTGATGAAAGATTATTTAATAGGCTCCAGATTAGGGCAGTATTTTCCTAGTTATCTTCTTCTGTGTACTCTTCAGAAGAGATTGGCAGCATGGTTGATTCAAATAACCACCTAAGGGTTAAATATTATGTGTGGCCTCAGACCCCTGGTCAAGTGTTGGGGAAAATTTTTATTGATTTAAGTAGGTGTTATAGCTCAGTAACAAATGGCCCTATGTTTGGCAAGAAAAGCAGATATGGAAACTCTACTCACAGCCAAATCTACAAGAATAATATAATTGGTTCACGTAAAAGGAAATGGTTTTGACAGATTTACACTCTTGGGGTATGTTAGAATTCCACCAAAACTCAGGATTCAAGTGCATTTTTATCTCACAGTAGAAGAATCTGGCACTGAAAGTGGAAAGCATTCTCTGTAGAGCAAATGCAATTGACACGGTCGCTCTTTGACCTACTGTGTCTTCCACGTGTTATGTTATAGGTGGTTCTGATGTGTCCTATCGTCACTCTTTACCTTCTCCACTCCATTTAGATTTAGATGTGGATCAACCCAAAGAAGAAAAGAAAGAATGCTACTATAATCTCAATGACGCCAGTCTCTGTGATAATGTATTGGCCCCCAATGTCACAAAACAAGAATGCTGCTGTACATCGGGTGCGGGATGGGGAGATAACTGCGAAATCTTCCCCTGCCCGGTCTTGGGGACTGGTAAGAATGAATCCGCCAAGTGGTGGAGTCACACTTGTGTTTGGTCATGTGGTGTCCCCTAGGCATTGAAATAACACTCACTCCCACAGGCAACTCACGGCAACTTACCTTCGAGTGAGTTGCATTCAGGGCTAGAGCTGCACCCAAATCCCATCTTAATATGAATCCTTGAACTTCTGTTCATCAGAGTGTATTGTGACAGTCAGGTTCTGTGTGATATTTTGGCAGAAAGTTAATTCCATTTTATTCCACTTTAAAATCAGTCTTTGTTGCTAACAATGATACAGCATTATTTGTAACTAAAGTTTGGATATTGAAGCTAAGATTTTGTGTAATTGATTATTAAACCTTTAAGATACTAGACATCACAGTAGTAGAAAAATAATAGTTATTATATCAAGTAAAGCATGAGTAAGAAAATATGAATGAACTTAAAGGTTTTTTTAATTAAAAAGTGTAAGAAGACCTATGAGGTCATTAGATTTATTTGTACTTAATCCACAATTTTTTGAGATTGTACTAAATTTATTTGCTGGAGTTGCCTTAAAGTTACCAAGTCCAAGAAAGCAGAACTGAATTTGAAACATGCATTTGCAGAAGATGTTGACTCTTTTTTTTTTTTTTCCCCAACTTACTTCTTTTCTTGGTTTTGTCTTTTCTAAAATCAGCTGAGTTCACTGAAATGTGTCCTAAAGGGAAAGGTTTTGTGCCTGCTGGAGAATCCTCTTCTGAAGCTGGCGGCGAGAACTATAAAGGTGAGAATTGAGTGGAAACAAATTCTCAATACATTGTGTACATGTCAGACATTCAAATGAAAGCATGGCTCGGATTTCACAGAATTCGAGTTCTTTTGAGTCTTGGAAACAGTACAATGCCCTGAATTCTGCTATTAAAAGAAAGTCCCTATGGACTTGCAGTCAGAACACAAGCTTTATGATGCTGGGAAGTGGACATTGAGAGGTGAACTTCTGAGTTTCTGTCTCTTCATCTTTGAGATAGGAATAATTTCTCAAAGGTTATAATAAGGATTAAATAAGATAATATAACTGAAAGTACTTAACAAATTCTGTACCTAGTGGATACTTACTAAATATATTCTTTTATTCTAGATGTTTAATAGAAATCATATCAATTATGACCATGTAAATTTGACCGCTATCATGTTTGTCTTTATGGTCATCAACAAAGCTAAGATTCTTGTAATTTTAGACTTTACCCTACTATTGTGAGGCCTTTTACCAGTGTCTACAAGTTCATAATGAAAAATGGAAGAGAAGACAACCAAAGTAGACATATTTTCTGTATTTAATGCTGCCATTATACAACTCTAAAATTAACTTTGGTGAATATCCACATGTATGAATATTTCCTCATTAACCACTCACTTTTGACATTTTCATGATAGGGATATTACCATTTATACATAAAGTGATTTTTTTCCTTTATAGTTTAATGTTGAAGACTGCTAAGTAGCTGGAAAACAGACTATAAAATCATTTTTATTGCCCATTTTTGGAAAACTAGTGTTTAAATAATATGGCATAATTCAGTAGCTGGATAAGAAACTCCATTTGTGTTTTTTTAAATACATCTATAATTTAGTCCAATTAAATAACGAGACTTGGTTTATAATATGTGTTGAATGGTTTCCAAATTCACAAATATACATTACTATGTTTTTGCAGCGATGTAGTTAAATCTCACTTCATATTAAGGTACGGAGCTCTGATTTCACCATAAAGTCATCTTATCTTTTCTGTGAAGATAAATCCCTCCTTCTCCTGTTTTAGCAGTGCTGTAAATGGTTGGAAGAAGACTGAATTCAGATCCAACCAGCATTATGTTCTAGGTTTGGCTTTGCCATTTTCCATCTGTGTAACTTTAAGTAAGTCATCTTTGGAGTCTGTAAGTTGTAAAATGAGGAATAGATGACATTAGCTCTAAAATGCTAGAACTGACGCTAATAATAGCAGTAAAAGCAATAGATAACACTTCTGAGCAACTGCTTATGCCAGAGCATGTACTGAGTCCTATACATGAATCATCTCATTTCATCCTTCCACTCTTATTAGGTAAGTCTTCCTGTTGTTTCCAGTTTATCATTGTGTAAACTCTTAGTAGGTATGTTCCTATTGTCTCCAATGTATCATTGAGTAAACTGAGATAGCAAAAGCTGTTCATTTTATGGCGGGATGGGTCTGCTAACCCCTTTAGCAACTTCTACTTTCTTTTATCATCAAGAACGAATTGTGGTCAGACACAGTGGCTCACGCCTGTTATCCCAGCACTTTGGTAGGCTCAAGTGTGTCGATCACGGGGTCAGGAGTTCAAGA
>NW_016107403.1:2686808-2695021 GCF_001604975.1 Cebus imitator
GGAAATTTTCTACATCTCAGCTAGTGAATGGGCCAGAATATACATTACAGAACACATTTCTTAAAAGGTATATATCTTTTTACTGATGCCACTATGGAACCATAGACTATTTCATCAAATATGAGGTAGCATCTCAGAAGCCATATTTACAAATACACTTCTCCAATAATGTTTTGGCCATTGCTTCTTAAATATCACAGACAAACTGTATCTGTTTATGTTTCTATGCCTGCCAATTAGGCCTTATTTTAAGAATGTTAAATTGCTGTTTCTGTAGGATTCCTTTGAATATAAATATTATGATATCTAACTTGAAGCCTCAAATCTGGTTAGACTGTTTTTAATTGAAAGATCAAACCTAACTCCTTTTTGCATTTCTCAATTTTTTCCCATAGATGCAGATGAGTGCCTACTTTTTGGACAAGAAATCTGCAAAGATGGTTTCTGTTTGAACACTCGGCCTGGGTATGAATGCTACTGTAAGCAAGGGACGTACTATGATCCTGTCAAACTGCAGTGCTTTGGTAAGCTTTAAGGGATACAGTATGGTGTACTGTGAAAATATACAGATGGAAAAAAATACGTATGCTACGGAGTAAAAACAATTTCCTTGAATCTAAATCATATGTTGAAAAGACGTGTAAATGTTATAGGGATCTTTTTCTTAAGCACGATTTAAGAAAATTTAAAAAAAACACCTCTGTACTACTGTTTGAATGTATTTCAAACAAAGAGTTAATATTCGCTGTCGAATTATAATTTAGGCCACTGGTAAAACTGAAGTGTTCTTTTGGTCTGTAGAACCTCCTGTTTCATCACTCATACGGTGCAAGTGAGAGCCATTTTAAATACTGACCCAGACTTTCATGCTTAAGCAGAAAACCATATACACTAGGCAGAAAAACAGAGCAAAAGGAAATAATTTTAAAAGTTATCATAAAGAGCTATTTTAGCTTAAATTTCTAAGCATATCCTGTTCATGGATGTTTTCTTTCCTTAATGTCAGCAGCAGCAGCAATATTGTTTTTCTCTCAGAGCAGCTGACATTTTCATAGTCAGAGCCACTTTCTTTTAGATGATAATGTGTGGTTAATTAAAAGGTGGCAGCCCCTGGAATCTGGACTGAATATAGCAATGTGTAAAGTGTGGTAAGTGTATGAGGTACAACTGACGGCTGATTTTCTTTAGTAATATATATATGTATTTTTTGACTTAAGATATGGATGAATGTCAGGACCCAAACAGTTGTATTGATGGCCAGTGTGTTAATACAGAGGGCTCTTATAACTGCTTCTGTACTCATCCCATGGTCCTGGATGCTTCAGAAAAAAGATGTATACAACCGGCTGAGTCAAACGGTATGTTTCCAGGAGATGCAAACCTGTGTCCACATAAATATCATAAGGTTTTCCTTTTGACTGAAATGTGAACTGTTGGAAAATAGAAAAATAAAAAAGGATTCTCTGGGTATTTTGAAATAACTAAAATGAGATACTTACAGAAATACTAAGATGCCTATCATCAGTATGTGTGAGATTTAATAGCCTGGACGTACTCATTCAGTGTGGAATATGGAGGGGCTGAGCAGATGACAGGGTTGTTCCATGGCTGAGGATTCATCATCCCTAACCTGCAAAGGCAGCTGAGGGAAATGTAATTCAGGGAAAGATAATTAGTTGTGCTCAGCAGAGTGGGGGGCGTGGATAAGGCTCGGCAGAACAGAGGGTGGAGTTCACAGGGTGGTGGAGAGCCCTGAAGTCCACTGATAGAAACTCCCTGATGCTACTGATAATTGGCAAAAGGCCGCTGATAACTGGCCTAATCTATCAGTCACCTCAGGAGACTGCTTTGGATAAAGTCAATTGGTAGGCAGGAATTGAAGACTCTAGGATGAAGTGTCACTAGTCCAGGGCTTTGGCAGATTAAATAGATGAGAAAGCATGAATCCAAGAAGTGTTACATGGAAGGAAACGGTAGGGTCTGACAGGAGTCAGTGGTGAAAAAGTGAAGATTAGAAGAGTGAGAAGCCCCTCAGGCTTAAGAAGGACAGGCAAGATAGTGGACATTTTATGTAACAGTAGGAAGCCATAGTGGGAAGTGATGTGTTGGAACTGGATGGGCAGGTGGAATTTCAGCTGATGGAATGATACCCAGTTGGAGATGACAGAATTGATCCATTGAAAGACCAGACTGGATTCAGACTTTTACTTGGAAGTCACTCTTAGAAATAGAGAAGGAAACTTGGAGACTTGCTGGCTTCCAACACAGTGTTTATAAATAGAAATAACTGTGCGATTTTCATAGAACTATGTCTTCATTTTCAGAACACTTGGAAGAAGTTGATGTCCACCAAGATTTGTGCTGGGAACATCTGAATGATGATTACGTGTGTGGCCGGCCTCTTGTGGGCAAGCAGACAACGTACACTGAGTGCTGCTGTCTGTACGGAGAGGCCTGGGGCATGCAGTGTGCCCTCTGCCCTATGAAGAACTCAGGTGAGCCGGCATCCAATTCCTTCTGCAGGAGGCCTTTGGGGACAAGTTCATCTCACCTCCTTTGCAGCCTGACATTTTTCTTCTATATTTTCACCTTTACTCTTGATATCGTACTTTCATCACTGTGTGTGTGTGTGTGTGTGTGTGTGTGTGTGTGTGTGTGTGTGAAGGGCAGGATTGCATAAATATTTGGCTTCTGGTTTACCTCCACTCCAGACCCTGTCATTAATTTTTGAAACCCTCATTCCATTTCCCCAATGAATGATAAATGACCCAAAGAAACATAACGTAGCAATCAGTGGCATAGGCTTAGAATTTATATTTCCTGGCAGTTCATTTTTTACTACAATTCTTCTCATTCCTAACAGTTTCTACTTAGAGCAAAACATATATTAGACAGGAGAAAATCATTGTAGGTCAAAGTCCAAATTTTCATGTCAACCCCTATATATGGAGATATAAGAAATGGGTTAGAACAAAAAGGAAGGAGTATAGAAAGTAATTAAAGAAATATTTCAACAAATCTTTCAAGTTCTGGATCTATCTGAGTTGAAACCTTTGACCAAATGGAAAAGATGAGACAGTCTAAGCTCCCACTTTCATCCCCTTCCCAGTTTGGAGGAGGCCTGGAAGGCGCTGACTTCGTGCTTCCTGGCTGGGCTGTTTGGTGACTATTCAGTCATGCACTGATGGCTAATTTTGCTTTTTACCACCATAGCAACTTCTCATTAAAGGAAAGCACTCGAAAGTGTCTGGTATGTCCTTTTGTAAAGCTGACTTGTTAAAGCTAGAAAGACCATGTATAAGTAGAAAGCAAAGGAGTTTATAATGAATATATTCTCAGAATGGTCGAGAGGGGAAAAATTGTTTGAAAAGAGGAAATGCATTAATTTTTAGTTAATTCAATTAGAATATTTCTTTCAAGCTGTTCAATAAATTAGCTTTCCAGCGTAGAAATAACTTAAAACCAAGGTAGCATGAAAGCGAAAATAATTGAGAATTCCCGTAAGAAGAAAATGAGTAGTCAAGGATAAACAGCAAATACGTAAAGCATTAGACGGCAATGATAGTAGCCCGGAATTGGAAAGAGGGCAGGTCTGGGGCCAGATGGGGCTGAGTCTGGAATCCAGCACTGCCATGGCAGCTGCAGGACAGAGGAAAAATAACCTCATCCTGTACAGCTCATTTGTAAACCGGAGGCATCTGTGTCTGTCTTGCCGGGTTGTGGAAGGGCTGGGAGGATGCAGGTAGAGCAGGGGGTAATTACTAGCTTTACTGGTTGTTTTGGGCCCCGGAACCAGATGCCACGGGGAGACAAAAGTGAAATCACTAAGATGTGAGTTCACTGAGGCTTTTGAGTCCTCTCCTCACAATGCTATACTACCTCAAATCTTTTTTACTTACGCAGTTTTTTTTGACTAATTTTTTTCCAAAAATAACATGTATTCCTCCTAAAGCATTAAAATAATCAAAGGAGTTATATTCTCTCCACCTGCCCCATCACAGTTGAACTCTTGCTCCTTAAAAACACTCACTTTGACAGTTAGAGTATTATCATCCTAGCATTTTCCTGTACATTAATTATCATTATATATTAGTTATTGCTGTATAATAATATATTGATATTCAACAGAATGTTTATAACTGAAGTCCATATCATCAATCTAACTTATATATAGTTTTTTATTTTGTACTTCAGCCTCTCTGAGATTGGGGTCATCTGATAATCATGACATATAACAATGTCCACAGGTATTCTTTCCCAATTTTTAACATCTGTTATATCAGGATACATTTTACAATCTAGGATCTCTTAAAATTGATGAAAGTTAGTTCTTAAACATTTTCCATATTGATATATTTAGGGGTACAAGTGTGGATTTCTTACATGCATGTATTGCATGGTGGTAAATGAAGTCTGTGTTTTTCGTGTACCCATAACATGAATAGCGACCACTACCCAATAGGTGATTTTTCAACCCTTACCCCCCTTTCAGACTCCCATGTTTTGGAGTCTCCAGTGGCTGTTATTCAGCTCCATATGTCCATGTGTACCTATTTTTTAGCTACCATTTATAAGTGAGAACTTTCAGTATTTCACTTTCTGTTTCTGCGTAATTTCAATTAGGATAGTGACCTCCAGTTTCACCCATGTTGCTGCAAAAGGCACAATTTTATTCTTGGTTAGGGCTTTGTGGTATTCCAGTGGTATTCCATCGATAAAGAAGTTTTCTTACGGAGGCATTCCTGCAGGTGCATACGTGAAGGTTCACTGCAGTATTGTTAATGAAAGGAAAATCAGGACTGGGGCAAGATGGGGCAGGGAAAAGTTAGGGGAGGAAAAAAACAAATGCTCAGCCTTAGAGATGGCTAAATAAATCATGGTACATCTAGAAAACAGATTCCATACAGCTGTTTAACAATTATCGTCTTTTGGCCGGGCGCAGTGGCTCACAGCTGTAATCCCAGCACTTTGGAAGGCCAAGGCAGGTAGATCATGAGATCAAGAGATCGAGACCATCCTACCCAACATGGTGAAACCTTGTCTCTACTAAAAATACAAAAATTAGCTGGGCATGGTGGTGCACACCTGGAGTCCCAGCTACTTGGGAGGCAGGAGAATCGCTTGAACCTGGAAGACGGAGGTTTCAGTGAGCTGAGATCATGACAGTGCACTCCAGCCTGGCAACAGAGCAAGACTCTGTCTCAAAAAAAAAAAAAAAAATTACCATCCTTTGAATGTAAATTAGTACAGCCTTTATGGAAAACAGTATGAAGATTTCTCAAAGAACTAAAAATAGAACTATCCCCCAGCCCACGTCCCCCTGACACCCCTCATCCCCCCCACAATGCCACTAACTGGGTACCTAACCAAAGGGAATTTCTTTATCCATTCCTCCATTGATGGACACTTAGGTTGACTGTCTCTTTGCCGTTGTGAATAGTGCTGCAGTAAACACACAAATGCAGGTATCTTTTTGGTATAACGATTTCACTGCCTTTGGGTAGGTACCCACTAGCTGCCTGGGAGGCTGAGGTGGGAAGGTGGCATCAGCCCAGGAAGCAGAGGTTGCAGTGGGCCAAGATCACACCACTGCACTCCATCCTGGGTAGCAAATGTCTCAAATAGATAAATAAAATTATTTTATTCCCCCAAAATATTGTAAAAATTTACACTCAATTTAATTGACTAGGTTTAAAAACCTTCAAGTATTTTGTTATAAGAAATGAATTTTTGAATAATGTAGCAATATTCTAAAAATGAATCTTATTTTAAATCTATTCTAAAAATATGGATTTCAGAATATTGCATAAATTGTTTTCAACTAAGGTTTTCAAAACCATTTTAAAAAGTAAATTTGAACAAATACATATGAAGAAGTATATGTTATATAATATTTTTGGAAGAATACAGCGTATCGGGGGAAAATGCTACCATTTGCCAAATTAAAAAAAAAAAAAAGATTAGCATCATTGCTGTACTATTTCTAGTTTGTATATGCACAGTTATTATGATAAAATGTCCAAAAAGAATCTCTACTGCACATGGTCAGCCAAACCAAAATCAGTGATTTCCAATCCGTTACTTTTTAAAACAATGGTAGTTTTTCTTGTTAACTGTATTATCATTTTAACCTCCAGCGTACAAATTCATTGACATTAAAGATGCTGGGTGGGCTGGTTGGTGAAAACAACTACTTAGGCTCTTGAGGCACCTGTGAAGGACCCCAGGATTCCAGGAAATGCATGTTGAAAACTGCTTTCAAGATGTATGCATTGGTGTATAGGAATTAGTGAGGCAGTCCCAAAGGAACTTTTTGTGTGTCTGTGTGTGTGACATAGTCTCGCTCTGTCACCCAGGCTGAAGTGCAGTGGTGCAGTCTCAGCTCAGTGCAACCTCCACTTCCCAGGTTCAAGCGATTCTCCCACCTCAGCCTCCCAAGTAGCTGGGATTACAGGCACACAACACCTCACCCAGCTAATTTTTTGTATTTGGTAGAGACAGGGGAACTTTTCTTTTATACTACCAAAATTAGGGACCTAGAACTAGGCTATGGATCATCTATTCTGAATCCAGAGAGAAGTATACAGTAAAATTAAACTTTTCCATGGGTCCTGTGATTAGTTGGCATTCCCTTAATTGGCACCTGGTCATGTAGTCACATTTACACGAAACCATGTCTTGTTGCAAAGCACATGTTTGCTGGAGTTGCGTGAACTAAGAGGAACCCCAGGGCATCAAGGTTAGCACATGTGCTCTAGAACCAGGTAGCCTGGCTTTTGCATCCTGGTTTGCAACTTCTTATCTCCATGACCTTATTAATTTTCTCTATATATACCTCAGTTCCTCTTGTGAAAATAATATCTGCCTTGCAGGGTGGTTGTGAGAATTAAATAACACATGAATATTTCAAATAGCGTTTGGCACGTGGTACATTTTCAGAATATATGAACAACAATGGCTGCTACTACTAGGTGTCTCAGATCAAATGCATTTTCAAATGTAATTAAAATCCAAAGGATCTTATAAAATATCTAATTATCCAATAGCATGTGAACACAAATTAAGCATAGACAAATGCAAAAATAATGTTCTTAATATAAGACTTGCTGTTTTAAACCACTGCTTCATAAACATTTGTGGGCATGTCAGTTACCTGGGGGAGCTTGTCAAAAAACAGATTCCGGCTTCTCTCTTGCAAAAGATGGGGCAGGGTGGGGGACACAGGATACCGCATTTCTGATAAGCCCCAGGCTGCTGCTGCTTCCTCCTCAGAGTGGACTAGCAAGTTCTAGAACATCTTATAGCATCTGACTTTATTTTGTTAAAACCTGCTTTACTGCTGATAGTTATTTTTCATAAAGGAAGCAAAGAATATGTGGATTTTAAAACTAGTTTGTTCATAGTTTCTGCCATGGAACCTTTTAAATACACTGTTCCTGGATATCTTGATGGTTGAGAAGGACCACATTGTCTATCTCTTCATCTAAGCACTGGACTAATCCCAGCCTGTCAGACATCAAACATCCTAGTTTCCTGAGGAGTGCAGTACCGCTTTGGGGAACAATTAGTTACTGATGGAATCAGTGCTGGAGGAATTTAAGGAATAAATTGCACCACTTGTCATCAGCTTTAAGCATTAAAGTGCGGTGTAAAGTAAAGCTTTGGCTCCAGAGTGAGCTTTCACACTTCTGGTCCAATAGGTCACGGGCACTAATTCTTGCTAAAGCAGCAACTACATCAGAGAATACTGGTAGGTGGAGGAGGTAGGAGTGGCTGCTTAAATAGTGTTTTCTGGAGTTAGATGACTTCTTGCATATTGGTACCACATGCAGGGGAAATTAGGGTGATGTATTGTGTCAGGGTAGCTTTACATAAGGAGAATTGCATAATTGTAGAATTAATACGTTTCTGGGGCTGCTTAGGATCCCATTTCAATGCTCAGCTGAAGTCTTGGAGGCCAGACAGCAGACTGCACTAGGAGGAAGTTGCTGATTTCTCCTTCACCATGGTTGTGTCATGGACTGACAGCTTCCCCATTCAGACCTCTGGACACCTTCCTTGCCCCATTCCAGCCCCTGACTCCTCTTCTCCTTCCCCTTTCCCAATATCCACTGATCCTGCCCACTCTTAAAATGATTTTGGTGGCTCACTGTTTTAGGGAGGATCCTCAAGTTTGTGTGGTCCTTTCTTTTTTTTTTTTTTTTTTTTTTTTT
>NW_016107403.1:2695276-2709475 GCF_001604975.1 Cebus imitator
GCCTCCCAAAGTGCTGGGATTACAGATGTGAGCCACTGTGCCCAGCCAAATTTATGGTCTTTATTGTGATGTCATGCCAGCCTCTGAGAGATAAGGCTGTTTGGGAAACAAAGTCAGGAAAAACGAGCCACTATACCCATTTTATAAATGACAGGGTGGTCACTGTTTGCTCTTGCTGAAAATTTTTAGTGCTATGTGAAAAGAAAGTCACAGAGTTATCAGAACTTTGAGGCATTTGGTTGGATATGGAGTTTATTGGAATATGGATTTTCTGTTGCTTGTTTTTCTGAATCTAAGTGATAATAAAAATAATAACTAACATACATATGGCACAGTGCCAGGCACTATTCAACATGTTTTCCATCTATTGAGGTATTTAACATGCCAAGCCATCCTAGGTATACGGCGACAGTAGTCCTCCGCCTTATCTGGTTTCAGTTACCCACAGTCAACCACGGTCCGAAATATTAAGGTAGAAATTTCCAAAAATAAACAGTTTGCAAGTTTTAAATTGCATGCAGTTCTGGGTGGTGTGATGAAATCTGGTGGTGTCCCACCCAGCACGGGGACTGACCCTTTGTCGGTGCTGTCCATGCTGTGTATGCTGCTTGCCCATTAGTCACTTCGTAGCAGCTCCATTATCTGATCGAAACCGATCATATCTATGAGGTTCAGTACTGCCTGCGGTTTAAGGCATCCACTGGGGTCTTGAAACATATCCCCAGTGGATAAGGGAGAATACTGTGCCTCCTTTTTCTGGCAGAGGGTCTGAGGCACAGCAAGGTTAAGCTGCCTGTCAGTGGTCATATACCAGTAAGTGAGAAATTCAAACAAGGCACCCTGTCTCCAGAATCTACGTTCTAACCTCTTCAGTGTTAGTGGAGTCTGTTTCTCTCCAAGATCCCAGAGCACATCTTAAATAGTCTCCCTTAGAATATAAACATAACAAAGTGAAGAATTAAAGCTCAGATTTTAAAATTGCCTCACACATTGTGTGCTAAAACAAAACAAAACTGACTTTAGAGCTAACAGGAAGCATAACAAGAGGCAGTGTGTTGTCAAATCTGTAGCCCCAGACACATTGGCAGGCATAACTAAAAACTATATATTCAATGGATTAATGAACTAAAGCAAGTCAACAGTTCTCAGTAAAGAAAACTTTTAGTTATGCCTACCACTTAATCTAAAATGAATTTTTAATGTTTTCATGTTTTGCTACTCTTAAAAGTATAAGCTGAATAGCTGGGTGTGGTGGTTCACACCTGTAATCCCAGTACTTTGGGAGGCAGAGGTGGGCAGATCACTTGAGGTCAAGAGTTTGAGACCAGCCTGGCCAACATTGTGAAACCCGACTCTACCAAAGTAGCCAGGCATGGTGGCACACGCCTATAATCACAGCTACTCAGGAGGCTGAGGCATGAGAATCACTTGAACCCAGGAGGCAGAGGTTGCAGTGAGCAAAGATCGTGCCACTGCACTCCAGCCTGGGCAACAGAGTGAGACTTCATGTAAAAAAAAAAAAAAAAAAAAAGAATACATAAGCTTAAATTTAAATGTTCTGGAAAATGTACATATGAATCACAAGATAAGAGGGTGCCATATCTCATGGAAATCAAAACTTGTTGATCTGCCAATGAAGGAAAATTATACATATTTGAACACTTGAATCTGAAGTACCCAGGGATCCCAGTGTCTTTTTATATTGTTAAAATAATTAGATTTCTGTTAAGCAAATTGTTTTTTTTTTTGCCTTGTAAACAGTAGAATTTTATACAAATATAAAGTTTTGCACCTTCAAAGCTATCATTCTGATAAGACACTTATTCAATAAACAAATAATCTTAAAAATATCTTTAAAATGTACAAATATATTCACAACATAATCTGCTGATTAAGACTTCAACAAAGCTTATAGTACCTACAACAGAATTTACAGATGCCTACAACAGTTTGTAGATCGTTTAGTTTACAGTTACATCTATTGCTTTAAGAAATACCATTAATACACATGTGTAATTTACAATATCCTCATTATAGCAAGAAAAAAAATAGATTCAGAAAATAAAATGTCTTTTTAGGCATTTATTATGCCAAGTATGTAAATGATTATTCCCATTATCACATGAGAATAATGCTCTTTAGGTAAAAGATACATTTATTAGCTCAAGGTCCACTGAAGAGTTTTCTATCTAGCTATCCTTTCTGCAAAATAAATAGAACAGCAGCAATCTCTGGGTATTCCTTAAACAAACTATGATGATTCCATTTATATTAACTGGGCCTTAAGTAAGTGACTTCTTACAAATAAAAATAAAATTTTAGAAAGTAGTTATTATCATTGGCCTTAATTGTTTTCACTTGCTTGCATATGTCTAAGAAATTTCCCCTTGAAGTACATATTAAAAACTAACAATTATTTCTAACTTATACATAAGCCAAAGTGCTCACTCTTAACCATGGAAGCAAAACTTACTTCTGAAAATAATCTAAAGAAATAATTTGTAAACACATAGAGCTTTCAGACAGACTAAAAACATCCTTCTGTGTTCTGTGGATCAAAATACAAAGGTCTCTATTACCTATGTAAATGAACACTTTCACTAACTTGGGATATATTGATATAACATGGCTGTGTGCATACCTATGAAACATGTGCATACCTACACCACAGAACAAATCTTCACAACGTTTCTAGAGCCAACATATACTTTCTAGCCCCAACTGCTAGAAAGGAAATAAAAGCTTAATAAGAAAACGACTTTTTATAAATAAAGTTTTTAAGTGGAAAAACAAAGCCAACACTCCTTGTTGCAACATGGACTAAGCTCTAAAAGGTTCAGAGTCAAGAATCTCTTCGGTTGTTCCCCAATGTAACAAAGCACATAATCTTTCTCTCCTCAGGAAGTCTGATCATCTCCAGTGTTTTGTCTTAAAAACTGCTTTCCAAGATATGAAGTAGCCATGCTGGTTAAATTCTTTCTGCTGCCCACCTTACACCTGATGTAACCTTACAGGTTGGCACCCTGTAGCACCACACCCATGATAAACACCGCCAACCACTTTATTCTGAAGGAGAAGAGGGCACTAAAGGCAAATATCACCCACAGCACTGGACAGGCAATAAGTTCCAACCAAAAGATCCTTGATTCAGCCTCTGACACAGTTTTATTCTCTTGAGAGGACTCCTTTCTAGATTCAGACACCCAATGGCTCTTTCCATCTTCATCAATGTGATTCCACCAACGTAGGCCAACCATTAGTCTACCTGTGACATTCTGATTTTGGATTTTCTTAGTCTATTAGTTGTCTCCTCTTCCGCATCAAACAGTGAAACATCTTCACTGTCATCATTACTATCCTGCTGCAACATGGCGGCCCTCAGCAAATTGTTAAAGTAACTAGACATTGGAAGTAAACTGAACACAGACTTGATAAATGGGACTAGTGTGTTGGGAGAGTGCCACCTATGGGCGATGGCATGTACTACAGCACCGGTAAGCTCTGACGTATTCAGGTGTAGAAAGATGAGAGTGGTTTTAAAAAAACACATCCTAAAGGAAACAGAAGATGCCACAAAAGAAACTGAAAAATGTTAACAAATTTTAATGAAACACTAATATTGATCAAAATACAGAGGCATGGTGCTCTCAGTGTTGCTAAGAGAGCAGTTTGAAGAGACAGACTTACACACCTGAATCAAAAATTCTAGTTCTGGGACTGATAAAAGAACAAATCGATTTTTTTAAAAGTCTCTTGAATAAAAGAATAAAGTACAAAGGCATGATGTGAATAGGCACTTAGGAGCTGTTGATTTGAAGCAGTGTCAGTATTTATCCAACTTCCTTTGAGAAAGGTACACTGTGCTATAGGGGAATAGAAGATATTTGTCAGAGTTATTCATACTCCTTTAAATAATGCTAAGAAGAATGATTATTACTGTATATAAATTATATACAGCTTGTGATTTATAAGAAGAAATAAGTAGGCTGGGTGCGGTGGCTCACACCTGTAATCCCAGCACTTTGGGAGGCCGAGGCAGGTAGATCACGAGGTCAGGAGTTCAAGATCAGCCTGGCCAAGATGATGAAACCCGTCTCTACTACAAATACAAAAATTAGCCAGGTGCAGTGGTGGGCACCTGTAATCCCAGCTACTCGGGAGGCTGAGGCAGGAGAATCGCTTGAGTCTGGGAGGCGGGGAGGTTGCAATGAGCTGAGATTGCACCACTGCCACTGCACTCCAGCCTAGGCGATAGAGTCAGACTCCATCTCAAAAGAAAAAAAGATGAGTAAATGATCTGAAATGAAATCTAAATTATTTATAACTTACCTGTTTTCAGTTTTAGTTAAATTATGTAAATGTTATTTATTTTATTATTTCGTGAATACCTACTGTGTACTAGGGAAACAATTCTAGAACGCATCTAAAGTTGTATTTTAAAATTATTCCTAATTATTATGTCTTTTAAATGTGCAAATGATACCTCACTTAATAAATTCACCATTTGCTATGACAGAAAATTTTTTAATCCTTCCTAATATCTAACCTACCCAATTTTTCATATCATCTTGCAAAAGTAAAGAATTTGGACTATCTTAAAACAATTCAGCTGGTGATTTCTTCCATACCCATGCATGGCCCTTTCATGTTCCCAAAGACCTCAGGGTAAAAATTTTCATGATGTGCTTGAAGGTGTGAAGGAAGACAGGGATTTGACTCATGAACTAAACTTGCAAAAATATTGTAACTGAGCCATAGTTGCAAAAGGCCTGTCAGCAGTCATGGTATAAAGGCTTTTCCAAGAAATATGTTTCCAAAGAATGTTAATAATTGCTTTGGAACATCCTACTTGTGAAGCAATAAGTGGTCTCTGCCTTTGGTTTAGGCAATCCAGGGATCTCTTTCTGCTTTTAGTCCTGGCTCTGTGACACTGCACTGGACACATTACTTAATTTAACCTCCTTGATCCAAAGTTGAGACCTCTTTGTGAGGTTATGATAATTAATACAATGAGCTTGAAAGCATTTATCCTTTCAATCATAGATCCTTAGCATTATAATTAAAGAAACTAACCATTAGTCACCTACAATGGAAAATTAAAAGCAAACTAAAAAGATATAAAAGGCCTCCAAAATCCAGAGGCCGTCATGCGTGCACCCAGAATATCTATCCAAACAAGTAAGTGTTACGGTTCTCTGGCACCGAACTCTTGGTATCCATGGAACTGGATTGCATGGATGTTATATGAGATGGCCGGTAAGCCAATTATATTCTTCCTCATTGAAAGGATTCTTTCATTTATTTAGAAAGCTTTCTCTCACCCCTCCTAAAGAAAGGTTGAAAATACTTCTACTATCAAAGGATTATTGCGAAATAAAATTCAGTAGTGAATTCAAATTCAAAGTAGCTCTTTGATGTAATGTGATCCTTATGTTCATTTCCTCATTTGAAATCCTAGTGGTTTCCTCCATATCCATCATGGCTCTTACATGTTCATGAGGGTTAAATGTGGTAATGCATGAGAGAGGCTTGGCCTACAGTAAATGCACCATAGCCAAAGGCATTAGCAATTATTATGAATCAAATCCTGTTCTAGGAAATGAGTCAGTGTTTATCGCGTACTGCTCCCTGGTTATCCAGTGCTAGAAGTCTCTTTGAAAGGGGCCAAGAATCAAAGACAATGACAGATAGGAGGGTGTTCATGGAATACCACCGACCCAAATACCCCTGTGTACCTGCAGAGAAGCTTCACCTGTGCCCTGCCAGGCTCCTAAACTGCCAGTGTAAGTTAGGAAGTCAGAGAGAGGCTTTATGCACAGAAAGGACCATTTCTGTTGGGTTTTAATGAACATTCAGTGTACTCAATTTTTAAATGTTAAAACCTAGATATTCCTAAGAATTTGATTTCAGCTTTCAAATTTTATCATCCTATTTACAAGTCTGATAACCTTCTATAAAATAAGATCAATTTTTATTTGTCGATGGTATGTATGTCTTAAAGAATGGATTAAACTTAAAAGTTCTTTCTACAGGCCAGGCACTGTGGCTCACACTTATAATCCCTAGCACTTTGGGAGGCTGAGGTGGACAGATCACAAGGTTGGGAGCTCAAGACCAGGCTGACCAGTGTGGTGAAACCCCGCTCTACTAAAAACTACAAAAATTAGCCAGGCACATGGAGAATCGCCTGAACCCTGGAGGTGGAGGTTGCAGTGAGCCAAGATCGTACCACTGCACTCCAGCCTGGGTGACACAGCGAGACTCTGTCTCAAAAAAAAAGTTATTTCTACACATAAATTCTATTAATTGAAATTTTGAAAACCTTGGTCTCCATCTCACAATCCTAATAAGCATTTAATTAGCTCTTAAATATTTAATTAGCTCTTACAAAGCTAATAAACCAAACTTAAAATACAACAAATTGAATTCCCTTATAAATTTAAATGATTACCAACCTAATCAAATTCTCCTAATCCTCATTCTTTTATTATTATTATTATTATTATTACTTTATTTTATTTTTACATCCTTTGAAACTAATCCTCATTCTTAAAATCCAAAATCTAAATTCAGTGTTGAGTTGAAATTGCAAGGCCTGTCAGGTTCTCTGATTATTTGATTCTCTTAGGCACTAACACATGTACAATAACAAGAATAAAAAAGGCCTCTCCCTAAGATGTGTCACAGAAAGTGTTAACATTCTAAGCTTAATTAACTTCATTATTTCTGTAGCAGAATTGCCATGTTAGGCCAGCTGAGGTTAGTGGGTAAAAAAAATTCAGGACCCTGATTGCCAGTTGTCAAAGGGAGAATGAAAACCAGGCAGTGGGACCTGCATCCTACAGTAATGAGTCTGCCCTGCCCACCGTGGAATGCCGAGCACCTTCTTCCTGCTTCCATGCTAACAGGGGACCCCAGATGATCCTCATATATGCTGTTTTTATAATCAGTATATTCCATTGCAATGACTTTCAAGGGAATAATAAGACAGAACAAATAAATAGGACCTTTTATCCAACCATACATGCCCTCCCGTGGGAATCAGATACCTTCTCCTAAAAGGATATGCTCACCCCACCGAGATTCCCTACCAGATCAATGGCTGCCAGCAGGACAGGGCTTTTATGGCTGGTCAGGGCCTCTTTTATTAAACTGGAGAGGAGACACTGGATTTGTGAAAGGGCTAGATAAACAGGAATGAATGGCAGAGAAGCCAGGTACAAAAAGCAGGGACAATACATAAGAGGAAAAATACTAGAGGCTAAAATTTGGGTTTTTAAAAATATAAGCGTGTTTGGGCAGGTGCATTGGAAGGAAAGAAAGCAACGGGCAAGGAAGTCGCATTCCAGTTATGATCCGGTCATTGAAAGCAGAAGAAAAGTAAACATGCTTGCCTCAAAGTGAGGACAGTAAAAAAAAAAAAAAAAAAAAAAAACCCTGATAGAGGGGAAAACTTACTCCTTCGTTTCTTGCTAAACTGCTGAAGACAGAACTCTGGAGGAGTGTCCTGGAACAAGCTGCAGTTCCCAAACCCCAATTCCCTGGATTAGAGGTGAGTCAGCAAGAATCTGGAATGCCAGCCAGGGAGGACCAGTGGACCTTGCTAGACGGCACTGTAGCATGAACTCTCTATTTTGAAAAATGATTGAAGGTAGTGTCTCAGTGTCCTCACCAACCATTAGAGAATCATTCAAAACGAGAGGAGTTTAATTAACAGATTACTCGTTGGTGACATGAGCAGTTCTGAAATTTACTTCTTGTACATCTTGAGCCTTGGAGTGTCAGTTGTATTCACGGCATTTTTCTGAGAGCTATACTGCATGGAAGTGCTAGGAAAGTATTTGGCCACTCTCTGTTATAAAAAATACCCTGAATAGAAAATAAATTTCATGATGATAATATCACTGATGTCCTATTAAAATATTTCTAGTTTGATCCAAAGGAGAGAAATTAAGGCATGCATGTAAACAATCTGATCCTAAAAGGCAACACTTACTTTTAGTTAATAAGTGTATCAGCCTGTTTTCACTGCTATAAAGATACTACCTGAGACTGGGTGATTTGTAAAGAAGGAGGTTTAATTCACTCACAGTTCTTCATATCTGAGGAGGCCTCAGGAGACTTATAATCATGGCAGCAGGTGAAGGGGAAGCCAGGCACTTCTTACTTGGCGACAGAGCAGAAAGAGAGAAAGAGCGGGGAAGTGCCACACTTGAAGCCATCAGCTCTCCTGAGAACTCCCTCACTATCATGAGAACAGTCCCCTCCCACCAGGTCCCTTCCTCGGCATGTGGGATTACAATGGTGATGAGATTTGGGTGGGGACACAAAGTCCAGCCATATCCACAAACAATCAAGTTTATCTCAAAAGTAAAAGACTTACTTAGAAGTTTAAACTTTCTCCTTTGAAATCAGAGATTATGAATAGGTGCTCAGCTTTCTAGAATCACCCTTTCAGTATGATACTAAATAATTTGTTCCAGTGAACATTTTACTTTCACCTTTTTGTTTTGTTTTGTTTTGTTTGGAGATGGAGTCTCGCTCTGTCACCCAGGCTGGAATGCAGTGGCGTGATCTTGGCTCACTCCAACTTCCACCTCCTGGGTTCAAGCTATTCTCCTGCCACAGCCTCCCAAGTAGCTGGGCCTGCAGGCGCACACGACCATGCCTGGCTAATTTTTTTAATTTTTTATATTTTAGTAGAGACGGGGTTTCACCATGTTGCCCAGGCTAGTCTCGAACTCCTGAGCTCAGGCAATCTGCCCGGCTCTACCTCCCAAAGTGCTAGGATTATAGGCGTGAGCTACCGTGCCCAGCCTACTTTCACATATTTTAAATAAAATTTGCTCATATTTTTTTCTCTTGGAAAATAGGGCTAGTTGAAGTATACTCTAAGAAGAATGAACTGTGAGGAGTCTGACTTTGAGAAAATCACTGTGCATAATTGCGTAAGCACTGTTCTCAGTTTTAGATTTTGAATTCAGCTAGCATTTGAATTTCTTTTGACTTTTTCTTAATGAACCTTATAATACAACTATGGCTGGAACAAAGCTGCTGGCTGCCCATGTCTTTTAAACAGTAACCTCGTGGCCAGAGCAGACAAGCCGGGCGGAGGAGGGGTGAGGGAAATTTTATTCTTTTATGCCGCAGACAGACTGTGCCCCTTATGAATGGGAGAAAAAACATCTAGAAAGTTCTTAGAATGACAAGGTTCTTGTGTTTACAAATCTGCAGGAAGCAGAAGCTGGGAAGTCATTGTTTTGCTCAGCATCAGTAGCCATGACCTTAAGAAGGAAGCAAATGACAAAACACTAGCTCATGGGGAGGGCTTCTGACACAACAAGGCTGCTTTATGCTTCCTTCTGTGCCTCAAGTCTCAGTGGCAGGCTGAGCTGCTGTAAACCGTTGTGCTGGTTGTGCACTGCTCAATTCTAGAAGATAGTAGTTTGGTGCAAAAGTAATTGCGGTTTTTGCCATTATTTTTAATGGCATTCATGTGGTAATCTGTGAGCCCCTTCCAAAGAAATCACTGCCAGAAACAAGAGTTATGAGGACTGCATCTGATGGTGAACAGACCCAGAGGGGAAGGAAGGAGGAGGGTCATCTCAGATGGAGGTAAACGGCAGAAGAAATCATAAAACAGAATCAGGATTTCAAAGTAGTCCCTCTTTTACTTTGCAGTGATGTCTTACTTCCTGTTATTGAATGGAATACATTTTCATAACTAGTTATTGACTATGTTTAGTGTTATTTTTATATTACATTAATTATCTAGAACTTGCTTTTCCAATAATGAAGTGGATAGTGGTATATCTTTGTTATTTTTCAGAACCTTGAGATATGTACTTTGAAGAATCAAGTTTATTGAATGAGATATGTACTTATAAAGAATGAGTGTATGAGCTTTGCTATAAAGCTTTTAAAAAAAAACAAGATTAAAATATGTTAAAACACAACTTTATAATTTAGTAACTTGCTACTTTTAGTAAAAGAAAAAATGTATCCTGGCTTGACCTTTGGAATATCATAAAATTTCTGTAAACTTCAGTTTCCTCAGCAAACGTGTACATGGGAAAGTTTGACTGTCCACACCTACAGTTTGTTAAATTACATGTTTGTCATTATTCTGAAAAGACCTAGATGGGCACCACCTGAAGATAACAGCGTCATCTAGTGGTGATTACCTTATATTACAGTCACAAGTTTCTACGACAAATTGTCCAAGATTTTTGCAGCCCATGATAAGAATGTTTTCTGTTCAAAATCATAGGATTTGCAAGCTAGAAAGGACCTTCAAGAACACCTAGTCTTATTGTCTCACTTTGCCAGTTAGATGAATTCCAGAGTTAACACATTTTCCCCTCATGTATTTTTTCTCTTGACTTCTTAAAAATTGCAGTGAACTTCACAGAATATGAAATTAAGCACTCTAAAATGAGCAATTTAGTGGCATTTACTACATTCACAATGTACACAATGAACAAAGAGGCAAATGAAAGAAAAGATCAACATGTTAAATTTCCAAACTGATCTACCTCATATTTTTTCACAATGTAATGCAACCTCTCCTTTATTCTTTATTCTTAAGCACATGCTTAGCTCCTGTTTTTAAATAATTCTTTATTGGTTAACGGAAAAAAAGATACTTTGTATAATTATTTTTTTGTTTGGCTTATCTGATTGTTGCTTCAGAGTGGTATTCAAAGAGCAGGAAAGGGGAAATGAAATTGTGTACCTGTCCTTGCAGTTGAAAAAATATGAAGTAGATAAGTTTGGAAAATTAACATATTGAACCTTTCCATTTGCCTCTTTGTTTATTGTGTTGTTCAGTCTTGTCTCTTATCAATTTTAGAAGCCTCATTCCTGATTTCCCCTGAAATTGCCTGGATGTAAGACTTAATTATTTCCGATGTCTCAGATACATTAGCAATCATTATCTTAAGGTTATTGTGTGTGGCATAATTTAATACTATTACAATAGTATAAATGTTTGAATCCAGGTTTTTTTGTTTTGCTTTGTTTTTGTTTTTTTGAGACAGAGTCTCACTCTGTCACCCAGGCTGGAGTGCAGTGGTGCAATCTCAGCTCACTGCAACCTCTGCCTCCCAGGTTCAAGCAATTCTCCTGCTTCAGCCCTCCAAGTAACTGGGATTACAGGCATGCACCACACGCCCAGCTAATTTTTGTATTTTTAGTAGAGATAGGGTTTCACCATGTTGGCCAGGCTGGTCTAGAACTCCTGACCTTGTGATCTGCCTGCCTTGGGCTCCCAAAGTGCTGGGATTACAGGCATGAGCCACGGCACACAGCCAAATCCAGGTTTAAAATGCAAAGGGAACCACTATGTTTTTGGCATTTCTACCCAACAGATCTCTTTCTTCATTTTGTCTTGCTAAATAAACAGCAATCTGTTGGGAAACTCTGGGAGTGACTAAAATGAAAAGGGTAACGTTAGGTGAAGGTTGGGAGTGGGGAGAACGTGGTTGGTCTATGGCCCGTGAGTCTCCTTAGAGTATTAACATTTACAGGAGTCACACAGAATATAAACCTTGCCAAGACTTTAGACTTCATTACTTCCCTGTCCTCGACAAGTACAATTTAATTGAACATTAAGCAATTTGATCTCTTTCACCTAATAAATCGAGCAAATTCAATAAACATAAATCCTGCTAATGATAGAGCCGCCCCTGGTGGAGCTGAGCTCATCAGCATTCATGATTATTACTCTCCCTGGAATTTTAGTCACAAATGCTTATTGCTGAACTAAGTGCTTACCTGATGGTTAAGGTCTAAGGAGTGTATTTAATAATTTTTTTCCCAGGGTTTCAGGAGGGCAGCTGGGGAGTAGAAAGAACATGGTTTGGCAAATAGACCAATTTAGGTTCAAATCCCTCACCTGACCTTGAGCAAGGCAAGTTATGCTATTAAAAAGTGTAGTTTTCAGCCGGGCGCAGTGGCTCGTGCCTATAATCCCACCGCTTTGGGAGGCAAGGGTGGGCAGATCACAAGGTCAAGAGATTGAGACCATCCTGGTCAACATAGTGAAACCCCACCTCTACTAAAAATACAGACATTAGCGGGACATGGTGGCACATGCCTGTAATCCCAGGTATTTGGGAGGCTGAGGCAGGAGAATTGCTTGAACCCCTGGGAGGTGGAGGTTGCCATGAGCCACGATTGTGCCATTGAATTCCAGCCTGGGTGACGGGGTGAGATTCTGTCTCAAAAAAAAAGAGTAGTTTTTTATTGAAAACAAAAGGAGCTAATGACAATTATTTCATAGGGTTCTGAGTTTTAAATGAAATCGGGTATGCAAAGGAACTACCGTCTGGTGCATAGAAACTTAATAGTACATGTGAGCTAACTCTTCTGTTTTCAATTGTTCCGTAGTGTGGATCTACAGGAGTTAATGTTGCATGGCATGTTAGCTCCACTAATGCTTGCTTGCTTGCTTTTTTAAATTATTTTTTTTTATTTTTTGAGATGGAGTCTTGCTCTGTCACCCAGGCTAGAGTGCAGTGGCATGATCTCGGTTCATTGCAACCTCCGCCTCCCAGGTTCAGTGATTCTCCTGCCTCAACCTCCTGGGTAGCTAAGACTACACGTGCACGCCACCATGCCTGGCTAATTTTTGTATTTTTAGTAGAGATAGGATTTCACCATATTGGTCAGGCTGGTCTTGAATTCCTGACCTCAGGTGATCCACCCCTCTCGGCAAAAGTGCTGAGATTACAAGTGTGAGCTATGGTGCCCAGCCTAGCTTCCCTAATGCTTTCATGTCTGTTATTTGTGCCTATGACTCTCTCTGAGTTACCTTTCTTCCTCTTCTACCTGGGGTTAACCTCCTGGCTGCAGATGGTCTTTTCAAGCTGAAGCCTTTTCCCGATCTTCCAGGATGGCTTTAGTCATTGCCTCTGTGATCCTGGTGAGTTATTGCATGTGCCCTGCTTGACTATTTGTATTTTTAGTAGAGATAGGATTTCACCATATTGGTCAGGCTGGTCTTGAATTCCTGACCTCAGGTGATCCATCCATCTCAGCAAAAGTGTTGAGATTACAGGTGTGAGCCATGGTGCCCAGCCTAGCTTCCCTAATGCTTTCGTGTCTATTATATGTGCCTATGACTCTCTCTGAGTTACCTTTAAAAAATTAAATACAAGCCCCACCCTGTCTGTAATATTCTCAGCCTCTGGTTATAGAAATGAATCAGCCAGTCAGTCACTGAATGAAGCAATGAATGAATCACTTTTAATACAGCTAAGGCAAAGTATACTATAATCCTGTGCAATAAATGGAGAAACTAAGGCTCAAAGAAACATGTCCAGACCAAGGAACTAGGAAGTAGAGAAACAAAGACTAGAATCCAAGTCTTTTGATTCTCAGTCTTTGCAATGTATCCAATTTCATGTCACAAAGCCACACATTTTAATTTCAGGGAAGGAACGTTGCTGCCTATTTACCAGGGACTGTGAGCAGGAATGTATTCTGGGATAAAGAGCAGGACAGACAGACAGACAGACATCCAGTCCCACAGTGTTGTAGCAATGCCAACGGAGGTCTCTCTTCCACAGTTCTTTACTGGTATAGAGTGGAATGTTCTGTAAATGGCCAACGTTTTTTTTAATTTCATAGCTTTTGCTAATTTCATTTAAAGAAAAGTACCTATTGGCCGGGTGCCGTGGCTCACGCCTGTAATCCCAACAAGTTTGGGAGGCTGAGGTGGGTGGATCATGAGTTCAGGAGTTCAAGACCAGCCTATCCAACATAGCGAAACCCCAATTCCACTAAAAATACAAAAATTAGCCAAGCATGGTGGCACATACCTGTACTCCCAGCTATTCAGGAGGCTGAGGCAGGAATCACTTGAACCTGCGAGGTGGAGGTTGCAGTGAGCTGAGACCATGGCACTGCACTCCAACCTGGGTGACAGAGCCAGACTCCATCTGGTGGGGTGAGGGAAGGTGCCTATTATAATGCTGGCTTATGAGTCACTGGAGGAGGCAGCCATTCCATTCTCTTTTTCTCCTCCCTCTGTTTCCTAGTTGTGTGTTTTAAACACCATTGTCAATCATCCATGTTTAAACCTGTAAGAAAAATACCTGGTCTAGAAATTTTAGTAGAATGTGACCCAATTTTCTGTTTCTTTTTCTTTTTCCCTATTTTTCTTTCTTTCTTTCTTTCTTTTTTTTTTTTTTTTTT
>NW_016107403.1:2709515-2726934 GCF_001604975.1 Cebus imitator
TTAGATAGGGTCTCACTCTGTTGCTCAGGCTGGCGTGCAGTGGCATGATCACAGCTCACTGCAGCCCGGACCCTGGGCTCCGATAATCCTGTAGCCTCAGCTTGCCACCATGTCTGGCTAAGTTAGAATTTTTTTTGTAGAGACAGGTTTTCACCATGTTGCCCAGGCTGGTCTCAAACTGCTGGGCTCAAGTGATCAGCCTCCCAAAGAGCTGGGATTACAGGCGTAAACCACCACACCCAGACCCGTCCGTTTTTCTTGAAGCATGAGAACTGGTTTTTGTTACTCTTATGTTTGAAAAATACACAGTTCAAAGTTCAGAGCATTGCATTTTTATCCCTGATGTGTGCAAAAAAAAAATCACAACCTCTCTATCATTTCTAAAAACAGCTGAATGTCATTTGCCTCAGTCAGAACTAAAACTTTACCTCTTGGCCTGCTCACATGCCAGGGTAGCATGGTGACATGTGACTGTCCAGACTTCCCTGCACATGTGTCTGTCATCAAGAATGGAGATTTCCTATAGTAAGGATGTGGTACTGTCGCTCCCATTGCTGCCAAAAGCAGGGGCCCCACACCCACAGGCTCCAGGGGGTAATTTTTAAACCTTTTCTTTTTTCAATTTAAGATGAAAAGCAACAGTATTTGTCATATGAATCAGCCATGCCAGAGAAATGAGTGTGATCAGTGGCCTGGATCTTGTTTAAACCACTTAGCGACAGTGTCCCATAGCATCCCATGTGTATCTTTCAAAGCTATGATCAAGAGCTAAGCATTTGTGCTTGGGGCATGGGGAATGCAGTGGGTGGGGGAGGGTCTTTGAGCTGTGACCGTTTCCATTTCCTCTTCATGTCACATTGGTATTTGGCTAGATTCCAGATGGACACATCGTATGGGGTCTCAAATGCGATTGCCTCCAACGTGTCCCTCCCAGGGCAAGCCCTGCTAAGCAGACTGTTCCTCCACATCAAGCCCCAGACAAGGAGGTGACTAATTGTTGTTGATGTACATAAGCAAAGGGTGTTTTAGAGAAAGAAAAAGATTCTAAGGACAGAAAATGTGTTCATCTCCTCATGTGGAGCTGGATGAAGTAGCAGCCAAGAGTTTCTTGTGGGTTCTTGTGAGAAGTCATGCAGATAGTTCAGGGATCTGCTATTCTTGGGCTCTGTGCCCTCAACCAGCCACAACTCATGCAGTTCCCCAAGCTAGACTCTGGCAGTGACCTAGTCGTGGAGATAGCCAACGCCAAGCACCTCCGAGCTAGAATGGGTTCTGCTGGTGGCTTGGGGTGCTCAGAGGCCCAGCACATGCTAGAAATTTGCCCGTACCAAGATCCTAAAGAGGATGTCTTGTCCAAGACATTAAAATATTACACAATATTCCCCTTGCTTTCCTGAAAGATGGTGAAATCCACTTCTATAAACCTACTCTCTTCTATTAATTTACTCTCTATGTAAGACATTTCTGACTGATTTAGGCCTATACAAAAATTTTGGGACATCAGTTTTTCCCTTATACTTTTGAGTTCTGATGATCTAATGTTAAAATGTGTTATTGTTCATATTTTATCACTGTCCAACCAAGTAATTACATTTACCGAGGTAGTCAACAATTTTGTGCCTTGTTTGAGAGGGAGTCTAGAAAGACTTCTCTGTTTACTGAGCTAGTTTCCCTCTACCTATTTAAAAACTCCAAATAGTCTTGAAACAAGATCTAAAAACACCTGTAGACCATTCTTCCATTGCTCTTAATTTATGGCACAATTATTTGTCTGTTGATCACTGCTTTTAAGTTTCATTAACATTAAAATGTAAATCGCTCAGTCTAATACTGTCTTTGAAAAACAATCTTTAATTATTTCCAAGTATTCATTAGGGACTTAGTGATGTCAGCCAGAAGAAAAGAATTGGATTTTCCGTTTTCATGGTGCTTCAACTTTTTAAAATAGTTTCACAACATTATCTCATTTTTTTACATGTTAGTAACACAGATGTAGACAAACAAGAATTCTTGTCCCTGTGTTACAGATGTGGAAACTGAGGCTTGCCCAGAACTGCTAAGCTGGGAAGTAAGTGGTGCAGTCAGGACTTGAGCCCAGCTTGCACCTCCGAAGCTCTCGTTCTTCCCATTACCCCATGATTCTGGCCAAGTATTAGGGCAGATGTGCATGGTGGGAAGGGCGGCATGGATGGATTATGACAGCCATATGCAGGCTCCCAGAAAAATAACTCAAAATACATATCCTGGTGATGATGGGACTCTAGCATCACCTAGCACATTTTCAAATACAAAAGAGAGGACATGTGGTGCAGAAATGATGTTTTGATCACTGACCAAAACCGTCTTGGAGCTTGGAATGTGAATATATTAGAGTAAAGTGAAGCAGCAAAGAGCAACAATTCTAGCATTTTAAGAGGAAAAATACAGCCAGGCACGGTGGCTCATGCCTGTAATCCCAGCACTTTGGGAGGCCAAGGCAGGTTAATCACCTGAGGTCAGGAGTTCGAGACCAGCCAGACCAACACGGAGAAACCCCGTCTCTACTAAACATTTAAAAATTAGCTGGGTGTTGTGCTACATGCCTGTAATCCCAGCTATTCGAGAGGCTGAGGCAGGAGAATCACTTGAACCCAGGAGGCAGAGGTTGTGGTGAGCTGAGATCACACCATTGCACTCCAGCCTAGGCAACAAGAGCAAAACTCTGTCTCAAAAAAAAAAAAAAAAGGAAAAACCGCATGGCAGGGAAGAAAGGTAAGGAAGGAGGATGTGGAATATCCCAGAAGTACCTCCCCAACGCATTACCCTCACTGCCCCCTTCCCTAGCTGGGTCTAGTCAGAAGACTTCTTTAGGAAGCATTTGGTAGTCTCAAAAACAACTTCGTGTTTTTTCTTGATGTCTTTCGGTATGTGCTTTTAAAAATTAATCCTAAATACCTTTTTCTGTGTTTTACCTAGTTAGTTTCAGTTCAGGTCCACCTTTTGCAGGGAGCTGGTCCTAAACATTGCATAGGAGCAGGAGCCTGCCCTTCCTCTGCACTCTCACCTTCGGTCCTTTCCTCTGGCATTGCTGTAGAGTGACAGTGTAGAGACTCAAGGCCATCTCATTTCTTTGGTGGAGGAAGCATGTCTAGGAGAGTGTACTGGATTGAAGGTGGCTGCCCTGGCCAGGCCCTGATCATGTCATTCGACATCCCTGGACCTCACATCCCAGCAAGGCTTCTCTGACAGCCAGCCAGCATCCAAGAGGATGCTCAGCCACCTCTGGATTTCGCTTTGTAAAATAAATACTTTGGCAAAGCACGGCAGCTTACACCTGTAATCCCAGCACTTCAGGAGGCTGACGTGGTAGGATCGCTGCAGCCAGGTTGAGACCAACCCGGGCAACATAGTGAGACCCTGTCTCTACAAAATTTAAAAAATTAGCCAGGATTGGTAGCTCATGCCTGCCGTTCCAGCTACAGGAGGCTGAGGTAGAAGGAACACTTAAGCCCTGGAGTTTGAGGCTACAGTGAACCACGATGGTGCCACTGCATTCCAGTGTGGGTAGCAGAGTGAGACCCTTTCTTTAAATAATAATAATAAAATTCTGTTAAAAATAAGTACCAGAGGCCAGGCATGGTGGCTCATGCCTATAATCCCAGCACTTTGGAAGGCCTAGACGAATGGATCACCTGAGGTCAGGAGTTTGACACCAGCCTGGCCAACATGGCGAAACCCCTTCTGTACTAAAAAATACAAAAATTAGCTGGGTGCAGTGACAGGCACCTGTAATCCCACTACTTGGGAAGCTGAGGCAGAAGAATCGCTTGAACCCAGGAGGCAGAGGTTGCAGTGAGCTGAGATTACACCAGTGCACTCCAGCCTGGGAGACAGAGCAAGACTCAATCTCAAAAATAAAAATAAAAAAGCACCAGAATTAATTCATTTTTAATATCTCCTCTAGATCACAACTGTGACTTGAATATAAAATATGGAACAAGTCTCCCTTTCAGATGTACAACAAATGTATATAAAAAGTCATGGGAACAGATGACCTCAGCTCTTGAAACTTGTAAACATTTCAACAATCTTGCTCTCACAAAGAAATCCTTAATTCTGTGTTTTCAAACTTTAAGCAGAACTGACAGCCATTTGTGCTCTCTCTGTTTGAAGTAGTTCTGTTCTTTTGAGTCAAGAATCTTTTTCCAGGTTCGGCTATTTCCTTAATGAAATTAATATTTCACACAGAATCGTTTCATGCAAAAGTGCCGGGATGTCTGGAGTCTGGATGTTGTTCCTGGAACGCTTCCATATAAGGAGAAATTTAGGCAGGGGCAGCCAGAATCCTACCCTAGCCAGTGGTTCAAGGTCTTTTCTGGCCTTGCACTTGCTTTGGGCAATTCTCAGAATGTGTGTGTGCACGTGTGCACATGCATACACACACACCTTTGATTCCTGACCCTTATTCCTCCAGTCATTTAATTAAGGGCCGATAAAAGAAGGCCTTCAGAGTTCACAGTATTGCCTTAGTGGTTTTTTTATTTTTGTGTGGTACAAGAATAAACACAATAGAGGAAAATTCCAGGCAAATGTGGCCATTGTCTTGCTTGACTGCCCGCACATGCCCATCTGGTCCTGGGGCCTGTAGCCCTGCCTTCGCCTCACCGTCCTAACAGAGCTGTTGGCATCCGTGGACCCCCAGAATTTCACTGCTAGATGTATCTTCAGAGAGTGTATTTTCTGGAACATACTCAGAACATGAAGCTGTCCTTTCTACCAGCTTTCCTCCCTAGACCTTCTCAATAACTCTGTTCTTAAATGTAGGCAAGAGCCTGGGATCATGGAAAGCATTGAAACCTCAGTAAACCCAGGACAAATGGAGACCCAAAATCCCATGCTTTGGTGGGTCCTAGAGGGAGGAGTAAAGGGGAGTCCAGGAGTCAGATGGCCATGGGCTGACCCAGCGTGGAACAGCAATATGGCCTCAGGAAGTGGAAAACACAGAGGAGTCTAGCTGGGGCGCAGAGATGGTAAGGACAGAAATTCCAAAGAAGCAGAGATTGTTGCAGGAAAGACAAATGTAAAAAATGTGCACTCTGGAGCTTCATTTCTGACTTCAAAGCAGGTGCTGCCACATGGCAGTTATAACCTCTCTGCTTTTGTTTCCTCACTGGTAAAGTGGAGATGATAGAACCTCTTCATAGGATGGTGTGAGTGTTTTAGTGCATTGATGTGTATTAAGTACTTCAAACAGTATCTGGAACAGAGCAAGTATTATATGACTGGTTGCTGTTGCTATTATTACCACTGCTGTTGTTATTATTGTGATTATTATGACTCTCAGCATTGCTATAATGCTATCCTTAGGAACTAAAGAGTTATAATAGGGTCTGCTAAATTTAGGCAGGGTAACTAACAGGGTCTTTGCCTGGCGCTGTATCATTTTTGGACACCAGAGATACATTTTTCCTGTCTCTAGAGAATGAAAAAGCACATCTCTGTAATAATGACTACTTTCTACTTTAAAAATGTTTTTGGTGATAACTCTTGATGGGTTTAGGTAAAGCCATCCTTCCAGAAGGCCTGAAGCACTCTCAAATGGCTCTGTTTTTCAGCCCCTTACTGCTCTGGGATATGGTCTACCAACTGTTGAGCTAATATTTTTGATCTTCAATTTGAAACCTTAATTATGCTCTACAGCAGTCATTGCACGTGGATGTATAGAATTCCCATCAAAAGATATTCAGACGCTTTCTAGGCTCAGTGGTGCGCAGGACATGGAGGCACACATGGAAGGGTGCACTGGCAGATTCCCGTTGCTTTGAGCTGCGAGGGGGTGTGGGCAGGTGCGAGCTAACAGTGATGGCACCTCACGCTGCTTGTTCCCTGCTTAGATGACTATGCTCAGCTGTGTAACATCCCCGTGACGGGACGCCGGCAGCCATACGGACGAGACGCCTTGGTTGACTTCAGTGAACAGTATGGTCCGGAAGCCAATCCCTACTTCATCCAAGATCGTAAGCAAAATCACCCCATTCCTTTGATACTAAGTTGTGGTTGGAGATTAATCAGTGGTCCTTAAAATGTAATGGCAACTTGTTAGCAATGCAGCTTTTCTGGTTCCACGCCAGACCTGCTGGTCAGAAAGTCTAGGGTGGGACCCAGCTGTCTGTGTTTCACAGGGGCAATCCTTCTGCACAGGTGAGTCTGAAAATCACTGCATCTTTTATGAACCGAGATCACGCCACTGCAGTCCAGCCTGGGCAACAGAGTGAGACCCTATCTCAAAACATAACAAACAAACAAAAGGAATCGTTGCATTCAATGCATAGTCTTGCTGGTGGGGATACTGTTATATTTATTTTTCTTAAAACTATCTTATCGTTGCAATTGCTATAACAAAATCATTTCTTTTCACTTTAAGAGGTGGACTAGTTTGAGGGCCAAGGTTTCTAAGAGAGCCCGGTTGTATTGCAGCCTTTTTTTCCTGTGGGGAAATGACAAAAGTTAACTGTACGAGTTGATCATTATTATAAGTGTTTTAGAGTAGGAGGTAAGAAAAGAATTGCCCTCTTGGTCAGAAATGATTGTTTTAAATGCATTGGTGAGGGGATTTAGGGAGTAAGAAATTATGTGTACCAGCTTTTCCTGGATTAGTAAGCACCGCTTTCATGGGGGAGGCGGGAGTGTGTATCTGTAAATTGTGATCCCCTTTAGAACAGAAATGCGTGTGAAGAAGCCTACAGACACACAAGCTCAAATCGGACAATTTGAAGTCGGAAAAAGCAGGAGGTTCACATGAAATATTGGTAGATAGCAGGTTGTCTCACTTCAAGAACAAGAACAGGGAAACACCCATTTTGGGAGCCTCGTCCACAGCTCACAGAGAGGCCATCCTCTCATGTGCAGCTTCACCCCAATTTTTTTTCTTTTTGAAACAGGGTCTTGCTCTGTTACCCATGCTGGAGTGCAGTGGCATGATCACAGCTCACTGCAACTCTGCCTCTTGGGCTCAAGCGATCCTCCCACCTCAGTCTCCCAAGTAGCTGAGACTACAGGTGTGTGCCACCATGCCTGGCTAATTTTTGTATTTTTTCCGTATAGATGGGGTTTCATCATGTCTAGATTGTCCAGGATGGTCTCAAACTCCTGGACTCAAGCGATTCACCCACCTCAGCCTCCCCAAGTGCTTACAATTCTGAGCTACCATGCCTGGCCTGCACCTTGTTTCTAAGATAGGTAATGGCTGCTGACCAAGGAATTTGACTTAGGACTTTAGGGAAAAACGCAATGAAGCTTTTTTCTGTCCTGAGCCCTGTCACCTGTGCACGAAGCGTACTAGCCAGCACCCAGTTATGGGCAGCAGCATGAGGTTTCTAGTTGAATTTAGGAGCTATTTCAGTTCTACATCAAGAGCTTTTTTTTCCCTTCCCTTCTCTTTCTCTTTTCCCTTTCTCTCCCTTCTTCATTCCCTCCTTGTCCTCCTTTCCCCTTTTTTTTCCTGAAGGATGTAGTGTATCAATCACCTAGTAGAATTAAGAATGCTTTAAAATGTCCATGATAAGAATAGTCTGTTAATCCAGCTCAGCTGATTAACATGCACCTGTGTAACTCTCACCCGGGTCAGGAGCAGTGCCAGCCTCCAGACAGCCCCTGGCGCCCTTTCCCACCCCCGTCCCAAGGGTAACCACTATCCTGACTTCTAACACCATAGATTAACAACACTCTTTCTTTTCATCAACAACTCATCACCATGCAGTACTTTATGAAATGGACTGGAATGCACTCACAGCTATAAGACTGTGCTCTTAGGGTTTGTACGCTTCTCTGTATATGGTAGGGGTCAGTAAACATTTATTTAAGAAAAAAGGAAGGAAGAAGAAAGATTAAGGTTGAAAGAAAGCCCAGCTTGCCCCATACATCAGGAATACCAGGTGAAGTCTATATGTGACCCTGACACAATCCCGTGGCTTATAGCTTTCCACCTCAATAACTCTGTTCTTAAATGTAGGCAAGAGCCTGGGATCGTGAAAAGCATTGAAACCTCGGTAACCCCAGGACAAATGGAAAACCAAAATCCCATGCACTGGTGGGTCCTGGGGGGAAGACCAAAGAGGAGCCTAGGAGTCAGAACCCTCTATGGCATTACAGTTTGGATTCCAGGAATTTTCATGTTGAAATGTCTGGCTTATGTATCTTCTTTTTAATGCTGGCATTGATTTAAAGCTCTTTTTTAAATTTACTACAAATGTTAAGAAATAAACATGTTGGTGTCACATCAATTTTTTATTTAGCAACACAGGAAGTTGAGATGCAGTTCCAAGACCTCCAGCTTGGATGACGTAATAGCCTTTACATTTCTTAGAAGTTGCAGAGAAATATTTCCCCCTTCTCAGCCAGTTTTCTGACCACCAGCAAGGGCTTTTGGGCCATGCTGCGAAAGTGATTGTGTTGGGTACATAGGAACACAGATGGAGGCTGAGTGAGGTTTCTTAACACCTTTATGGTTCACCATCTCTGTTACCTTTAGGGAGCAGTATTTCTAAAATTGGAATTTACTAGAGCAGAGAATAGGCATATATTTTTTCTATAAAGGGCCAGATAGTAATTTTTTTTTTCTTTTTTGAGACAGAGTCTTGCTCTGTTGCATTGGCTGGAGTGCAGTGGTGCAATCTTGGCTCACTGCAACCTCCACCTCCCTGGTTCAAGTGATTCTCCTGCCTCAGCCTCCCGAATAGCTGGGATTATAGGCATGTACCACCATGCCTGGCTAATTTTTGTATTTTTAGTAGAGATAGGGTTTTGCCATGTTGCCCAGGCTGGTCCTGAACTCCTAATTTTGTAATCCGCCTGCCTTGGCCTCCCAAAGTGCTGGGATTACAGGCATGAGCCACCACACCCAGCCCAAATAGTCAAACTTTTAGGTTTTGCAGGCCATGTGGTTTCTGTTGTAGATATTCAACTCTGCTGTAATCTCACAAAAGCAGCCATAGATAGGACATCAGCAAATGGGCATCACTGTGTTTATTGACAAAAGTAGGTAGCCGCCAGATTTGGACCAGGGTCTATAGTGTCCTGATCTGTTTTAGAGTCCTAAAGAAGTATTTTGGGGAGCCTGCCGGATATGTGTGGGATAGTTTCAAGTTTTACTTTTTATGTTATAATTTCTATAATAATAAAAAATATATTAGCTATGAAGTGAAAATGATTTTGCTGTGATACATGGGATCTGAAAATATTGTCATAGAGTAAGTATTTTTTGTGTTTTTTAACTGGCTTTGGGTATGTGCTGTCACTTTTTTTTTTTTTTTTTTTTTTTTTTTTTTTTTTTTTTTTTTTTTTTTTTTTTTTTTTTTTTTTTTCAGAATTGGAGTCCCACTATATTGTCCAGGTTGGTCTTGACCTCACTTCATGGGCTCAAGAGATTCTCCTGCCTCAGCCTCCTGAGTAGCTGGGATTCTTTTTCTCTTTAGTTTTAAAGTGGCCCTGTCATAGATGTATTACTTGATTTTTTTTATGGTATAAATTTTTTAACTTTTATTTTAGGTTCAGGGTACATGTAAAGGTTTGTTACATAGGTAAAATGTCACGGAGGTTTGTTGTACAGATTATTGCATCACCCAGGTATGAAGCCCAGTACCCAGTAGTTAACTTTCCTGCTCCTCTCCTTCCTCACACTCTCCACAGGCCAGTGTCTGTTGTTTACTTCTTTGTGCTCATAAGTTCTTATCACTTAGCTACCACTTGAGAACCAAAATACCAAGTGAGAACATGTGGTATTTTGTTTTCTAATCCTGTGTTAGTTTGCTAAGGATAATAGCCTCCAGCTCCATCTGTGTTCCTGCAAAAGACATCGCATTTTTTATGGCTGCATAGTATTCCATGGTGTATATGTACTATTCTTTTTTTTCCCCCAAACTTATGCCAAATCTCAGTAATCTTCACAATGTAGGAAAGTGTTCATTCATTACAAAATACTTTCTACTGAGCGCCAGGCGTTGTGTTCAGTGTTGGGTCTGCCATTCTAGATAGCATCGTTTCTCTATTTTTAAATGAGGAACCTGGTTTCGGCAAAATCAAATGACTTGGCCAAGGTCACAGGCATGAATAGAAGACCCAGTTCCTCTGATTCAAATCCCATGTTTATTTCCACAAAATAAACCTGTAAGTGAGTGGGGCTTTAGAAATCATAAAGTTCAGTGCTTTTACTTCATATGTGAGAAAAATAAGCTTTCTTCCCAGATTTACAATGTACACACAGTGAAATGGGGATGGGAACTCAAGTCCCCCAACACCCAGTATATTGTTCTTACCCAAACAGATCATTTCAGATTAACTTATTATATATTTTTAGGTCATCTCTAAAACCCACTTTCTTCTCTGAAGGGCATGCTCTGAAATTTCTTCTTCACCTACCTTCCCTCAGGGCGCCGAATCTTAGAATATAAGGGAAACCCTGACCAAATTTGTCTCCGTGTTGACCTCAGGTACTTTAGTTATTGTTGAAACTTGTTTTTTTAAGAGAAGTAAGAAGTAAGTCTTTGTTTCCTTGTTTTGGGGTGAAAAAAAGCTGGCTCAGTGGGCTGCTTTTTGCTGATCAGCAAGACCAAACTCCAGATCCTTGTCCAATTCCTCCCAGTTAGACCTTATTGCCCTCCATGAGCAATGATATTTTGCTGCCCCCTGCAGTTCCACTGGAGAATTACTTCAAAAGCCAGATAGTTCGGGCCATTTTTTTTTTGAAGCTACTTTGTGGTAGTGTTGGGAAGAGAGAGGAGATGAGAGGCCACATGACAGTGTGTTGGGTCATTGTGGATTTATGTTTAGAACTTTCTTCTGCAAAATGAGAGCTAAGCAATCTTGAGGCCTGGCTGAATTATTTTTGTATCATGAAAACTCTAAAATCTAGCTCTGAATTGGCTTCAAGAGATATAAACAATAAAAAGAACTAAACAAGAGTCTCTGTTTCCTTAAAATAAGACTTTTGGTGGGTTTTTTTTTTTTTTTTTTTGAGACAGTCTCGCTGTTTCTCAGGCTGGAGAGCAGTGGCTATGATCTCTGCTCACTGCAACCTCCACCTCCCGGGTTCAAGTGATTCTTCAGCCTCAGCCTCCTGAGTAGCTAGGATTACAGATGCCTGTCACCACACCTGGCTAATTTTTTGTATTTTTAGTAGAGATGGGGTTTCACTGTGTTGTCCAGGCAGGTCTCAAACTCCTAGCCTAAGGCAGTCCATCTGCCTCAGCCTCCCAAAGTGCTGGGATTATAGGCTTGAGCCAGATTTGGTTTTTCTAAACACAAGTATGATGTCCTTTTCTCATTTATCAGGGTGTTTTGAGGCCCCTTTGCTGATTTGTCCTTTGATTTCCTGACAGCCCTTTTGTAAGACTCATTCTGTAGTCAGAGCAAACAAACACAGGGCAAGGCCAGCCGACTCCTCTCTGGTCCTACACACTCCAGCTGAAACGTATTGCCTCACACTCTTATGGACCTTCTTAGCAAATGCCTACTGGACTCATAGTGAATCCATCGAGTCCATCCTTGAAAGAGTCTGACATTTGCCCTACTGCTAACTCAGGAAATTTGGAACTTTAGATGAACGCTTTTAATAATGAAGAGCAAAAACAAAATCCATACTTGCTTTCTTGTTTTACATGATTTTAATATAGAACATCAGAATTCAAGATATGAGGCTACTCTGCACAAAATATACAATTTTTTTATTTTTATTCTATTTTACACAGCTAATTTACAAATTAGCTATTTTATTTTTATGCTATTTTATACTTTCCATCTTAATTTTTAATACTGACTTTAAGGTGTCTGAAATATATATGGATAAATATGTGTCTATTTAGAAAATGAACCATAATCTTAGTATCATTTAAAAAATGGTACAGGAGGTTGAAAATATCTAACTGAGCTTCTGCCCTTTCCTTTCCAGGTTTTCTAAATAGCTTTGAGGAGTTACAGGCTGAGGAATGCGGCATCCTCAATGGATGTGAAAATGGTCGATGTGTGAGGGTCCAGGAAGGTTACACCTGTGATTGCTTTGATGGTTATCACTTGGATACGGCCAAGATGACCTGTGTCGGTAAGAATGATGTGTGTTTTATGGGACATTAATTTTTTCCTGTTACCCTGTGTACATAACTCAGTCAGTTGAGAACATTTAAGATAGATTTGCTGAGTTTCAGTTTGGAAAGATGAGAAAAATTCTGGAGCTATACATTAATGCCACTGGACCATATACTTAAAAATGGTTAAAATGGTAAATGTGTTCTGTGTATTTTTACCACAGTTCTTTTTTTCTTTTTTTTTTTTAGACTGAGTTTTGCTCTTGTCACCCAGGCTGGAGTACAGTGGGTGATCTCAACTCACTGAAACTTCTGCTTCCCAGGTTCAAGCAGTTCTCCTGCCTCATCCTCCCAAGTAGCTGGATTACAGGCATGCTCCCACCACACCCGACTAATTTTGTATATTTAGTAGAGACAGGGCTTCACCATCTTGGCCAGGCTGGGCTTGAACTCCTGACCTCAGGTGATCCACCCATCTCGGCCTCCCAAAGTGCTGGGATCACAGGCATGAGCTACCACACCCAGCCTACCACAATTCTTTTTAAAAAGAAAGAGTTGGCATTTAATTTAGGAATCCACTTATCAATGAGGATTGGGGAAAAAAAAAGAATCCTAATAGTGGTAAATATTGGAGGAAAGGCCAGAATATCCCAGGTAATTACCTTGACTCTTAAATTTAGCTTCTGAGGCCAGGTGCGATGGCTCACGCCTATAATCCCAGAACTTTGGGAGGCAGAGACAAGTGGATGACCTGAGATCAGGAGTTTGAGACCAGCGTGACCAACATGGAGAACCCCCATCTCTACTAAAAATACAAAATTAGCCAGGCGTGGTGGCACACGTCTGTAATTCCAGCTACCTGGAATGCTGAGGCAGGAGAATTGCTTTAACCTGGGAGGCAGAGGTTGTGGTAAGCTGAGATCATGCCATTGCACTCCAGCCTGGCCAACAAGAGCGAAACTCCAACTCAAAAAAAAAATTAGCTTTTGACTGCTGCAAGAAATGATTTCCTTGAATACTTTACACTAGTGTAAGGGAATGTAGACATCTGCAAAAAATACAAATTCCTAGTAATCATTTGAATGAAACTCCTCCTAAAACTGTCATGTAGCCCTCCCTCTTACCTTGAAAAGAACTGGAAACATACATTTAACCTTCCCTTTGTGACTTACTGTTGTCTTTCAGGGCCTGTTTGCCACTTTGCTAAAAGACTCTTGACTTGATATTTTTTTTAAGTTTTTCATTTATTTTTCTTCTCCCTCTTGAAGCAGAGTTTTGCCCACTTTGCTTTTGTTAGTTTTAATCCGTGGTGTGTCTGTAAAATAGATAAACTAGGTTTTGTTTTGTTCTGTTTATTTTTTTGTTGGTTTTATTTTGAGACAAAGTCTCACTATGTCACCTAGGATGGAGTTTAGTGGTGTGATCTCACTGCAACCTGTGCCTCCTGGGTTCAAGTGATTCCCCTGCCTCAGCCTCCTGAGCCACTGGGACCACAGGCATGCGCCACCATGCCCAGCTAATTTCTGCATTTTTTAGTAGAGATGGGGTTTTATCATATTGCCCAGGCTGGTCTCAAACTCTTGACCTCATGATCTGCCCTCCTCAGCCTCCCAAAGTGCTGGGATTACAGGTATGAGCCACCACTCCCAGCCTGGTGGTAACCTAGGTTCTTAACAGATGTTTCAACTGAGTAACAGCCTAAATGGATCTCATGTAGAAAGAGGTCTGCAAATGTTACTGAAAGCTTTAGAGTGGCTGTGTGGAAAGCTCTCTGCTTACCTATCTGGTTCTTCTTGACAAATCTAGCAGTTCCTCCATACCTGTGGGAAGGAATTTGGAGATAATATAGTTCCTTTAACTTTCTTGAAGTTCTGCTAGAAAATGGCAAGCTCACAAAATGCTCATGTTGTGCTAAATAACGGGGAAAGAAATTCTAGAACTTCCGTGATAATCTACCTCTTTAAGATCTAAAAAATCACCTTTATCTTGTCCTTGATTGAAGCAACAGTGGCAAAGCTTACTTGGGATAAGCTTGGGGTGGTCAGGGGAAGGGCAGCATTTAGACTGCCTCAATGCCTCAGGTAAGCCTCAGGTAGGTTATGAGTCCTCACAGAGCAATACTGAAGATTGTTTACCTGCATGGTTTGACTGATTGCAGATGTAAATGAATGCAATGAGTTGAACAACCGGATGTCTCTCTGCAAGAATGCCAAGTGCATTAACACCGAAGGTTCCTACAAGTGTTTGTGTCTGCCAGGCTATGTACCTTCTGACAAACCAAACTACTGCACTCCGTTGAATACCGCCTTGAATTTAGAGAAAGACAGTGACCTGGATTGAAAGAGAATCTACATAACCTAAGCCCATATACTCTGCACTGTGTAAAGGTAAAGGGAGAAATGTATTATACTTGAGACATTGCACCTAACCCAGAAGGTTGGAAATACAGAAACAGCATGGAGCTGCAAGTCCTCTGAAGACAATGAGAGGATTTAGGATGAGCCTGACAGGTGGCAGACCAAATGGACATTTCTCTGAAAAACCAGTATATATAGTCTGTTCATATGTAAAATTCAGTGGTAAAGAGGTGGAACAGTGCTGTTATTTTAAACAGAAGGTTGTATTATTATGTTGTTTTGGTTTTTTATTATTGCTTGATTAAATTTGGCATTTAAATAGTGGTGGAAATGTTTTATATAATTTTCATTCTTTTGGTTGTGCAGTTCCTTAGCTACTGTTTTCCTTTTATTTCAGTTCTTTTAAAATCTCACATGAAAAAGTCTTCAATAAAATATTGTTAAGCTGTATTATAAGTATTGTTACACAGGTTATGAGACTCCTGGCCTGGAGCATTTTTGAAATTCAGATTGTCCTGTGGAGCAGGAAGTGATTTTGTTTCAAAACTTTTATACACATTTGGAGAAAAGTACTTTATATTTTCAGTGTTTTATATGTTCAGTCTGATTTTAATGTCCTTTTCAGCCAAGCTGCTAGCAGGTGTCACTTGGATCCCTTTCCTTCATTGAAATGGAAGAGTTTATAAGCTTACATTAGTATTGTAATATGTAAAGTAAGCCCAACAAAAATTTTTTAAAATTTGATGATCCCCAATATATCTATCATTGTATGTTAAAGTGAAATAAATCACCATTTTTGTAGAAAAAAATCTACCTGAGAGTAATTGTCAATGAGTACACGTGTAAAAGTTGTATCCCACTCTCCCTACTTTTATTTTTACCAGTGGTCTTCTGTTAATGTAGTCTTTTACAAGTTAATCATTAAATTTGTTAGATCTTGTTATGGGCTAAATTGTTTCCCCTAACATCCATATGTTGGAATTTTAACCTCTAATACTTCAGAAAATGACTCTATTTGGAGATCAGATCTTTAATGAGGTAATTAAGGGTAATGAGGTCATTGGGGTGGCCCTAATCCAGTATGGCTGCTGTCCTTGTGTTACCCATAGAAGGTATCCCAGTTACTGGTGGTGATCCTGTATAGGTCTGCAGCAACCTCAGTTCTTGCCTCCTCAGAAGACAGAATTTGACTGAGGGGCATAAGGCAGAAAAAGAGATGAGGCAAGTTTCAGAGCAGAAATGGAAGTTTATTTAAACAGGTTTTAGAACAGGACAGAATGGAAAGTTCACTTGGAAGAGACCTAAGTGGGCACCTGAAGGTCAAGTGTGGTGTTTAACCTTGAAGCTAGGACTTCCTTTTTCTTTTTTTTTTTTTCGAGACAGAGTCTTGCTCCGTTGCCCAGGCTGGAGTGCAGTGGTGAGATCTCGGCTTACTGCAAACTCCGCCTCCCACGTTCAAGTGATTCTTCTGCCTCAGCCTCCTGAGTAGCTGGGATTACAGGCACATGCCACCATGCCCAGCTAATTTTTGTATTTTCAGTAGACACAGGGTTTCCCCATATTGGCCAGGCTGATCTCGAACTCCTGACCTCATGATCCGCCCTCCTCAGCCTCCCAAAGTGCTGGGATTACAGGCTTGAGCCACTGTGCCTGGCCCCCCTGCTCTTTTCGTTTGTTTGTTTTGTTTTGTTTTTTTGAGACAGAGTCTTGCTCTGTCACCCAGGCTGGAGCGCAATGGTACAATCTCGGCTCACTGCAACCTCCACCTCCCAGGTTTCAGCAGTTCTCCTGCCTCAGCCTCCGGAGTAACTGGGACTACAGGTGTGTGCCACCATGCCCGGGTAAGTTTTTGTATTTTTAGTAGAGACAGGATTTCACCATGTTAGCCAGGATGGTCTCCATCTCCTGACCTCGTGATCCGCCCGCCTCGGCCTCCCAAAGTGCTGGCTTCCTCGTGAGCCGCCGCACCTGGCCGAACCTAGGACTTAATAGGTTGGCCCCTTTCCCATGATTCTTCCCATAGAGTGTGCTGCCTACACAAATAGCGCCCTCCTTACACTTGGGAAATGAGCACACACAGTGTTTAGGAAGCTGTCCGCAAGCTCATCTGAGGCATTCTTCCCTTTTCTGGTGCTCTGCCCCTGAAAAGCCATACTCCACCATTTTATCCTTCATGCAAACACCCAAGAAGTTGCATCTCTTTGGCTCCTACATTCAGTTCACACCTTGGTGCAACAGGTGTGGACCATGGGGCAATGGCCGCTCCCTGGCCCCGGCAGCCAGTTGACCACTTCTAGCGAGCCAATGTGATCATTGCCGAACGATCACCTGACATTCCTAGTGAGTGGGGGAAGAACCCTCTCCTGCCCCGCTCATGCCTCTAACTATCTGTAACACTTACAAGAAGAGATTAGGACACAGATACACGGGAAAGACCCAGTGAAGACAGGGAGACATTGGCCATCGACAAGCCAAAAAGACAGGCATCAGAAGAAATCAACACTGCCGAAACTTTGAACTAGACAGCTAGCCTCCAGATTTGAGAGAAAACACATTTCCGTGATTTAAGCCACCCAGTTTCTGGTACTTTGTCATGGCAGCCCTAGCAAACTAATACAAATATATATCACAGGAAAAATGAATAACAGCTTTCACAGTTCCAGTCCCTGCTTACACAACCACAGTAATGCCATTGTTTCATAACTTTAGCTGAAATTCACTTTTATTTGAAAAAGCATCTGAGATTTTAAAAGCCAACTATAGGCTGAGCACAGTGGCTCACGCCTGTAATCCCAGCACTTTGGGAGGCTGAGGTGGGCGGATCACGGGGTCAGATGATCGAGACCAGCCTGGCTAACACGGTGAAACCCTGTCTCTACTAAAAATACAAAAAAATTAGCCGGGCGTGGTGGTGTGCACCTATAGTCCCAGCTATTTAGGAGGCTGAGGCAGGAGAATCGCTTGAACTCAGGAGGCAAAGGTTGCAGTGAGCCGAGATGGCGCCAC